>NC_090192.1:37036288-37196288 GCF_024679245.1 Pseudorasbora parva | reverse complement strand
TAACATATGATAATCTAATATATATTATATATAATATAATGTATATGCATATAATATGTTTCTATTTGAGGTTAATATGACCACAGGAGAAGCATTTTGTATAAAAATACAAAAAAACAAAAACAAATTGGCAATAAAAATTCGCTATAGTCTTTACACCAAAGTGGAGAATTTTAACATGTGAATTTATTGCAATCCATTTTTAAATCTGAGCAAGTTTAGAACTCAATTAGTAAAAAATAGTAAAGTCATTTAGTATAATCTTCATGACTTCAATGTTAAATATGCTTTTTAAGCAATTAGATCACTAAAAAATGACAGAAAATAAAAATGATTTTGATAATGTCAGCCGATAGCTTCAGACTGTTTATGTCAAAAGGTCTAGTGTAGAGCAGGTGAAAACGTGTTGAATCAGGTCGAGTTCAGAGCGAGGTTGAGTTTGACTGTGCCTTCAGCTCAAATTTCTAATGATTTGGAGGAAGAGATTTAGTCAAAATTCCCTGAAAGGCTCTTTACATATCTGACACATGGAATAGCTGCACATGGAAGAAGGATTTTACTGTCTACGCACATATTTATATTCATTCATTCAGCAGAAGAAAATTATACAATAGTGCTATCACACCAAATTTCAGTTGAGCATTATAACAGAACAACACTGAAGTGCTGAACATTAGATATTAACACAAAAATATTAAGTGCAATATGGTTGGCTAGTTAAAATCACCCAGAAAAGAAGTTTTCAGCTGTTTTTTGAAAATGTCATTGGATTCCACTATTGGATGAAAGGTTAGACGTTAATTCTCACACAGGGAAAGTAAATGCATTTGTAGTAAGCAACCGTGTATCTCGTTGTCCCAGCTAACAAACGATCTCAGAAATTTAGCTATAATGAACAAACATTGATAGTTCGCCCAAAAATGTAATTCATTTCCTCCCCCTTAAGTTGTTCTCAACCTGCACAGTTCTTTCTTCTGTTGAACATAAAGGAAGATATTTTGAAGAGAGTTGGTAATCAAACAGTTGCTGGGCTCCATTGACTTCCATATAAACAATAAATAAATCAATGGGGACCAACTGTTAGACATTAATGCAGGTTTAGAACATGATGGTGACTAAATGATGACATATTACATTTTTTTATATTATTATTTTTAGTGAATTTATCTAAATTTGATAATTCTATTATACTATTGTCTGTTTAAATTAACCTGGTCTTTAATAGGTAATGTTATCAAAAGCTGAAGCACAAAATCGTTATTTATACATCGTTCATGGAGCATTTATTTCTGAAATATTTTAGTTTTTTACATTTTTTTACTTTTTTTAACATTCAAAACTAACATTCCCATAATGTTTGAAGAACAATAAAAGGGGATGTTTAAAGGTGCACTATGCAGCTTTTGTCCACTGGAGGGCGCCTATGCAAAACAAATGCGTAGTTTGATGACGCAAAGTGTGAGCGCAGCATCTTGGGAGATGTGGTCTTCTCATCACAGCCGGTGAAAAATAGGACTCGGGCAGAAATCACGTTCATGCATGCGGTTATTAACGTTACTGTAGTATGAAGCAGAGCAGGACCGAGTGTTGTGGACCTGAGCAAAGCTGCTGGAGCGATTGTTAAACAAATACCCGCCTTGCGAATACCGGGACTTTTATTATGACGGGACGGGACTCATTTGCCGGGCGCCTGCACAGATCCGCTCTTCCAGTTATGATTTTGAGGTAATGGAGCTCTGTTTATCATATTAGATACATTTAAGTGTGTTTAAGTTATGACGTTACTCCGTGCGTTCACTTGTTCACACTGCTAAGAGTAAAGCGCTCCTGCCAAATAAAAGCCGAAATTGAGGGTAACGCAGATATGACGCAATTGACAGGCGACTCTCTCAAATGCAATGCTGCAACGTCCCGGTCCTTAGTTAAAATAGCAATTTTCTCACAATTTACAAATAGTTGGAAACATCTGGGATATTGTAGGGTACTCAACTGAACAAAATATATAAAACTGGCCTAGTGGTTTTTGGATATTTTACTGCAAAAATACTACATAGTTCACCTTTAATGAATCTTCCCATAGTCATTTTCTTTAAAGCATTTTTTTTTTAACTGGAGGTTTTTAACATTAAGAGAACATTTAGAAATAAAGTTTTCATAACTTAATGGAAAGATTAGCAAAACATTGCTATTGTGTTAATATTGTATAATACAATTCTACTTGAGCACAATAACAATAGTTTGTCTGAGATGAAGTGTTCTACTGAAATCACGAGTTTCCACCTTACAGGGCGGGAGATTTTCTGGCTGACTGGCTGATTTTCAGCCGCAGGAAAAAAATGCTGAATGTGATTTCATAAGTACATGTTCCTGGATCAACATCTTTGTTGGTTTGAGGGACAAGTTTACAGTTTATGTGAAGTGTAGGCTTACAACACGGGTTAGGTGCTTCTACATCAGTGTTATTCACCTAACGTTTTAGAGATTTAAGACGGAAGTTATGAGTAGTGTTTGGTTTATTAGTAGGGATAGGGTTAGGACTACATTTTCGGACTGGAATGCTGGAATGATATAAACACACAGTCCTGCTGCCCCCTGCTGGCTGAAACCCAGCTCACACCCCTGCATGTCTTATCAAATAATGCACAAAGTCCAAGGGCCAAAGGTTCAGCTCATGCAATAATTATGGAGAATGACATCACAACATGACTCACAATGACCTGACATTCCTGTAAAAGGATATAATCTCTTATATCATAATTGGAGCCATTAGGTTTTATGAATCAGTTTTTGAATGCCATATACTTTTTAAAAGACAATTATTTTTTTAGAGAGCAGCACTTTTCCCCCCTGTTGTGGTCCTACTTGGTTATTGATTAGTAAAGCACACAGACATTATCACCTGGTTTCACAGACAAGCCTTAAACCTAGTCCCAGACTAAAATGCAAGTGTGTCAAACTAAAAGTCTTAAAATAACTCTTACCTTACCTTTACTTGTCTTAATATGCACATACTAATGTCTTTTTTTCTAAGGCATGTTAATAAAAGCTACTTAAGGGTGCAGTGTGTACATTTTAGCGGCATCTTGCAGTGAGATTGCAAACTGCAACCGGACACCGGTCACCACTTCCCTTTTCGAAGCACATAGAGAAGCTATGGTGGCTGACACAGGACAAAGATGTCGTCGTCTGAGACAGCAGACAGTAGCTAGTGCTCTGTAGAGAAGTTTGTCCGTTTAGGGCTACTGTAGAAACATGCTGCCGCAAAATAGCAACTTCATTTTAAGGAGACTTGCGGTGTGTGTAGATGGAAATGGCTCATTCTAAGGTAATACAAACATAACGGTTCATTATGTGATGTCTTTATGCACCACTGAAAACTTAGTTACGGATATTATATTGCATTTCTGTTTATAGATCCTCATAAATACTACACACTGTACCTTTGAATCAAATGCCTTAATTGAATTAAAGGCCTACTATACTGGCTTAATCTAAGCCCTGTCTGAATCCAGGCCTATGTGTTTTAGGTTAAGAACTGAACACAAAATTCAAACAAAATTCACTCTAAAAAGATTTATTATTGTAATATGATAATATTTACAGAATATTTGATTAATATATTATACAACAGAATTGTAGTATATTGGCAGTTTGAAGCCAATAGCTGATGCATAGTGTATGCACTAAATATATTCACATCTATAAAATATGGAAGACATTTTTTTTAAGGTTAAAGGAACTGATGTAAGTAAAATTTATCTTTGTTTTCTTAAGTTACACATCATGTAAAGGTGTTTAAGTTCATAGTAGAAAAGCTAGACGAGTAAATGACATTTAAAAATGTTTTTAAACATAAGTGCAATGAAATATATGCAGTGGCCTGTACAAATATTTAAACACTCAAGTCACACTTAAAGGTGGGATAGGTAGGACTGATCTAAAACACTTTTGTCCAAATTTGTTTAAACTTTCTTTATATGTCAATACATAATTAAAATGTAAGTACTCTGAAAAGTAGAGTATAAAAATCGAGTGACTCTAGACTTTTTAATCTGCAATAAACGCCGCTCATTATTTTCGTTCGGGACGAAACAAATGATTGGCTTGGGCGACTGTCACTCTCTCTCGCTACCATGGCGACCACCGCTTTCGCTACAGGATCCGCCCACATGCGCGCGCTCGTTTGATTTGAGCAGTTCAAGAGGCAAGAAACCTAGGCGAAATAATGGCAGAGAAAGAGCATTCAAACTTCACAGTGCAGGGTTTTACAGTCAGCGAAGGCAAACAATGCAAAAAAGGAAGACAGTACGAGAAAAGGCAATGCACAGAAAGTCTTTGGATAAACAAAGAAATCAAACGCGAGTAAATATCTGCGTGGCTTTTCAACAATGGTGAGAACTGAGGGACCTGAAAAACGACTCATTGCTGGCTGTATTTCTGCTGGACAGGTAATCTTTCATTTTGATTATACATTTTTTTGGTTTATGTTTTCATGAAGCATGTATCAAGAGCACATGAAGCTGCCTAATATAGCTAATAACATTACTTAGCATAAAGTTACAATGTTATGCACTTAGCCATTAGTAGATATGATAAATACTCATTATGCTTAGCTCAAGTTGATCGCTGTTGTGTTGAATTTCGCAAAATTTAACTTTAGATAACAAAATGCACGTGTAAAGGCTAGTACACCGCATCCAGGAACTTTTTTTAGAACTAAATTAGCTTTAGCTACTGCTAATCAACAATGCTTTCATCATGGAAACTCTTACATGCAAAACACAGTATATGTTATGAATCTTACACGAAATTCATCTTCATCACAGTATAACTGATGTTATTGGAAAAACATGATGCTACCCGTTTTCTTTGCCTTATAAATATAACTAGCTCGTTACCAAATCAAACAAAAATATATTTTAAACTCTACCAGTATCGGTATTCTAGCTTGATAGTGAGTACTAAAAGACATCTTATTTGTTTATATTCATACTGATAAAGTTCGATTTTTTATTACATGTGATTCTGATATTATGTGACTACATGCACACTGCTCTTCCGGCTGATTGGTCGCTGAGGCACGTTCATGTATTTTGGGGGCGTGGCTTTGGAAAGAGCCCAGAAGGGAGAAGGTGGAGTGAATGGAAATAATAAGCTGTCTTTAAAACAGTCGTGAGAGGTCTACAGACACTCCTTTTTTATACTTTCTTTTTCAGAGTACTTACATTTTAATTATGTATTGATATATAAAGAAAGTTTAAACAAATTTGGAAAAAAAGTTTTTTAACCAATTCATACCTATCCTACCTTTAAAACATGGATCAGATAAAACATGAAAACAAATGGCATTAAACACAAAAAGCACAGGCCTATGAAATGCTGTTATCTAATGCAAAGACAATTTTAGTGTGATTTAAGAATACAAACACTTTTAGGCCTTAGTGTATGTATAGCCTATAACTAATACAATATTGTGTCATGGCAAACACAGATAAGTTCAGAACTGCAATTCACTTCAACGTGATTCACCCCAAAATAATAGGCTCAATTCAGCTCAGGTCTGAAAATCATCACCCGTAAAGACCCATTCACACCAAGAATGATAACTATAACGACTATATTGCGATACAGTTCTGTTTATTATAAGCACAGGCTGCAGTTTTGTCATCTGCTGCTTTAAATGCTTGAGCTCTTCAACTTTGATTATTCATCGGCTGGAAGAAATATCGTTGTGAGTCCATTTCGTTGTTCCGTTATCGTTACAGTTGTGTCTGTTATTTAGGAGGATTTTTTTTAAACGGCATCTTAATGGTATAGTAATCCTTTTTGGTGTGAACGAGCCTTTAAACTGTTTTTTTTCTGTGTTTTCTCTTCAGTACATCATGATCTCTTTCGGCGCATCCTCCGTTGGCTTCTCCTGCTCTTTGCGGCGTGTGTATGCGGCGTGGACGTACAAATAGACCACGAGGATGGCGACCATATTGAGGCAGATGTACGGTATCAGAAGGAAAAAACCCACCTGTAGGCTAATTTTTACATCTTTCAACAACACGTTGGCCACATCAGCTTTCACCAGCGTCTCGAACATCTTGCCAAGGTAGGCGTTCGCCACATACAGAATCAGCGCCAAGCTGGCCGTACATACTGGAGATGAGACACATAAAACCACTTTTATTATCATTTAAACATATCGTTTTAGATATCTACACTTTAAAAAAATCTTGGGTTACTTTTACTTTTTCATTTTTGTGTAAACCAGATCCTGGGTCAGAAGTATCAACCCAGTGTTTGGGTAGTTTTTCTGTTACTCAGACCCTGGGGTCAGATGTAACATCCCAGTGTTTGGGTAATTTTTCTGTTACCCAGATCATGGGTCAGACGTAACAACTCAGTGTTTGGGTAGTTTTAGTGTAACCCAGACCCTGGGTCGGATGTAACAACCCAGTGTTATGGGTAGTTTTAGTCTTACCCAGACCCTGGGTCAGCCATAACAACCCAGTGAGTTATTTATCGCTGGCTTTTTGCAAGCTCTTTAGGTGAGAGCAGCAGTGCAGCTCTGTCTTCTGTAAAATACAGGTTTGTGTACATTTTATTTTACCTATACATACATTATTGTGCTGTATATCATTTAATTTTATGCAAAGCAACTTTAGGGGCAAGATGTGAGTGACCTAAACAAGTGTCTGTCTTGATGAATCAATGCCTTGCATAAAATTGTATGATTTTATAAATAAAAAAAAATACAGATTATAAATACTTCTCAGAACTGTACACTGATTGTTAATGGACTAGTTATGGAGCCAGTCGGGAGTATATTTCCCGAGCATATTTCGGGAGTGAAACGCAGGGTGGCGGTCTAAAGTTAGAAGTTCCCCGCTGAACACGATACAAGATCCAGCACCATTATAGTGGAAATGGGACAACAGAGACTGGTCGATTACACTTGAATTACTTCTAAATGTTTAATTTTTACTTCTTGTAATATTTGTTAAACAAGTTTTAAGGTCGGCAATATGAATTAAAAACTGTTAATATGCTACACTGTGATCAAAAATAAAGGAATTATCATGCAAGCCAACGGCTTTGTAAAGTATTTTGAAATAGTTTAGAGGATTTAAGTTATTCCATACATATTCATTCATGTATGAAGTGAAGAAAAAACCCAGAATATTACAGTAAAAATTTATCAACAATACTGGTTAAATTATGTTGAATTTAAAGGCTTAATATTATTTAAACAGATAACTTATAAAACAAATCACCGCATTCATGAAGGGCAAAATTAGCTGTATGGAACAAAACCATAATTTGTACCAGGCTGTAAAAATATATATTTTTTTCTGCTGTAAAACTGAGAATTTTTGTCACCTGTCTCTGGTGGCTAGTTGATGAATTGCAGTTTAAGCCACATTCGTGTTGGATTCTAGAGAGCGAATGAAAGGTTGCCACATGGTTCTGTCCTATATTTATCCAGCCCTGGGTTAAAAGCACCCCAAATTGGGTTGTTTTTAAGTGTAAACATCTAAACGTAAATTGAAGAGTAAATATGTGAGATTTTGCACTATTTCTAATTAACTGCAAGCAAAATAGTGTTAGAGATTCTGATTTCTTGGTTTGTGACATGGCGTATGTTTTCTCACCACTAAGTCCACTGCATGTGTATAGCCCTATTGGTCCCATGTAGGTCTGATATGGGTTACTGAAGCTGTTATAGAGTGACACCAGAATACTGCCTGCAGACCCCAGAAGAGCCAGGCCCAACATGATGACAACCAGAGCGTGCAGGATGATCGGAACTCCTGCTAATTTCCCCAGACGTTCAAAAACTGAGAAAGAAGAGAAAAAGACAGGAAAATGAGAATTTACCAAACATTGATCTTAAAGAAAGTTAAGGGGGTCGCACACCGGACGCGGCGCTCGGCGGCGCGCCACGTCTTTAAAATTCGAACACATTGTTTTCAATGAGTGTACGCACACCGGTGGCGGCATTCGGCGCCTGTCCGCGGCGACTCAGGAAGTTGTTCTAAATCCTGCCGCGCCACAGAGCGCCATTTCAAGGCTTTATATTAAAAGTATATTATCGTTAAGGTATACTGATTTCACCCTTTGCTACAAGACACATTTGTTTTACATTCTGAGTTCAACAGCTTGAATAAAGTCTAAACATATTTTGGGGAAATGTATAATAAACGTAGCCTTTTAAAATGTGCGCGTCCTGTGTGCGATACCTGAGATGCTGCGTGGCGCGCCGCCGAGCTCCGCGTCCGGTGTGCGACCCCCTTTACATAACATTTGATGAATTCCAGTAAGTATAAAATTCTCACACTGCAAAAAATGCTTTTCTTACTTAGTTTGTCTTGTTTCTAGTTAAAATATCAAAACATTCTTACATTAAGAAACATCTACTAGACAAGTAAAAGTAATTGTCTTGGGAAAAACAAATAACTCAATATAACTCAAATAAGCAAAATAATCTGCCAATAGGGCAAAAAAAATAATCTAGTTTTCTGTTTGAATTAAGATTATTTTGCTTAACCCATTGGCAGATTATTTTGCTTATTTAAAAGCAAAAACTCACTTAATTTTGAGTTATTTTTTCCAAAACAAGACAATTACTTTTACTTGTCTAGTAAATACTTGTTTTAAGAATTTGTAGATGTTCAGACTAGAAACAAGACAGAAATTCTAAGTAAGAAAAGCATTTTTTGCAGTGCATGTGATTTATATGGAATGGCGGTTCTAATTTCTGAAAATTCCAAAGGTCATTTTAGCCCATCATTTCAAATGTGCAAGACTTTTAGTTCACCCAAAAATGTAAATGTTTCCATCTTTTACTCAAGCGTAATTTGTCTATTGCGTTTATCTTATGTGATAGATTGACACTTAAAAATTGTGTGATTTTAGCATGCAGACATTCAATCGAAACCTTGTTTGAAGCTCACCAGGCACTTTTGCTCCTAGCTTGGAAATCCTAGGGCAGGAGATTTTGGTTTCCGTGCCGTTGAAAAGGCCGATTTTCAGATGGGAGGATCCATTGAACTGTTCACTGTCGATCGGTGCGCAGGCCATTTCTGCTTTGGCCCAATCCGTCGACATCCCATAACCCAATAAAACCACTCCTGCTGCACATATAAAAGAAGTTGACAAGAAATGCAGTAGTTTCTCCACGGACGGCATTGTAACTGTGGTCTTTTTCTAGGTCCTTGGCTGAGAAATGGTTTAGCTTGTCAAGCAGACCCTTTGATTCCTGATGCTTTGTGGCTGGAAAATGGGAGAACATGAGGTGAGGTGTTGGTGGGTAATAAATGGTGTTGTATAGCTTGCACTTTGTCACTGATCTGAAACCAGTAGCCAGGTGTTTCCTTGTAATGGCTAAAGGTTTGGACTGAGGTGGGGAGAGCTGATCACAGATAAGCTCATAATGAAGCTCATCACATGGAGGGCAATAAAGTCATAAAGTAATCGTCTGTCCAGTCACGGACCGGTGCTCGTGTTGTCATGGCATTTATATTGGAGCTCACAACATCATAAAGAGAGTGACGTGGGTTTGATCAGAAAGAAAAGATCAAGAAATCATACTCTGACAGTACAGAAGTCCTGCTTTACTGCTGTGGACCCTTGTGATTTTATCATGGCACATGAATGGGATGGACTTGGGTCTAACATTTATGATCCTTACAGTAATATTAAGTATGACAGTTATGCAGTAATATTCATATATCTAAGAGAGAACAATATTCTCATTGTTTTTAAACAAATGTTTCAAACAGTGTTTAAACAGTCATATCTAAATTAGTTACATAGCATACTCCTCGTCAGGTGAGAAAACATGTTTATATTATATAAATGTTGTGTCTATATTTAGATTTACTGCAATGCATTAAAAGATGTCCAAAGTCCGTTCTCCTGTGATACCATATCACCATCGATATTAAAACACACCCACATATAAAACACACACTCACACACACACACACACACATAGTAGGATCAGAAAGTGTGTGGAATATAGTATTTTATACACAACCTGTAAAATAAAATAAAATATAGAAAAAAAATCATTAATTTTACTCTTAAACCAGCAGATGGCGCCTGTTGTCTTTCATTCAATCTGAGGAAGCAGCGTTGTCAAGGTATAGATTAAAAATATTCATAAATAAGATTAGATAACCATTAGATTTATTTATAGCTTTAATTGTTTTTAATTATTTTGCATAATTAATTCTACAATTTTTCTTATAGCATGTTGATGGACTTTAGTAATAATTGTACTATTTCTGCCAGTTCTTCTATTCACTGTGTAGTTTCAGTTAATACAGTGCAATTATTCAAGTATTTGTCTAGACTCTGTTGAAGGAACGCCAGAGCTCTTTGCGCGGAGCAGAATGGACCAATCACAGTCGTTTGTGATTACTGGATGAGGTTACCCAATTAGTTTTTTTCATAGGCCTATGGAATTACGGATATTTCGAAATATCAGAAACACACCGACCGAAGGAGAGCTCAACTTTACATCAGATGTTAGAGATACTAAAATTAGATAGCCAAAGTATTAGAATCAGAGACTGGAGAATCATACCTTGAACTAGAGGCGGAACTTAAGTCAGAAACACAGGTAAAGGCGGAAATAAAATTATATTTAAATGATATATAATCATTTGTTTTCTCACACGAAAAGCGTTTTACTGAACTGACACCCGAGATTAAAGTAGCCTAGAGACAGAACTAAAACCAGAGCTTACTTTTTGACTAGTTATGCTACATACATTTTTATTGTGATATATAGGCTATATTAGAGCAGGGGTTCAATAAAGAACATTTTTGAGCCACTGCGCGCCCCCTAGAGGCAGAACCCACATGTGCCATATGAACACCAGCATGTCGGGCTGAGGATGCGCTTTGGACTCACGCTTGTTCGTACGATTTCAGAAATGGTCGCTAGGCGGCTCTGAGCACACGGAGAACTATTGAGAAACGGTTGAACCCCTGACAGAGGAGTAAATCTGCAGATCAACACAAATCCTCCTGTTTCCTCCAGCAGCCGCGGTCAGCTTTCACCCAGCCGCCCGGCGCGTTCTGCGCTCCCGACTCCCGGCGAGCTTGAAACTGCGTTCGTGTTGGACTTTACGGTAAGAAAACGACGAGGGGTATTTAATCTGAATCTGAAGGGTTTTAACTGCAATAGTAAATGTGGTACATGTGTAGGAATGTTGTTTTTTTCAGTACGCTGGAGCGCGTAAAGGAACTGTGCGCTCCGGTGCGTTTGATACACCCACAAATACTCGCATGCAGCCAACACTTGAGATCGGGTTGTTTTCTCTAACGTGTTTTGTTCATATTTATCCATGCATTTCCATGTCTGGTCCATGCTGCTCATGATCAACAGAGGATGATGGAGCGCGTTGGCTGTGTTGGGAACCCGAGTGATCTGTAGGTTATCCATAATGTGGGTTAGTGGAACGAGCTGTAGGCAGTGATGAGATAGGGAGTTTTAGGAAAGGCTCTTTAGGGGGACTCACTGCAGATCTGCAAAGTGAGCAAGCGGAGGAGAGGAATGGCATGCATGCGGTCCTCTGGAGCGTAGGTGTCTTATAGAGGCACAACCAGAGACATAATTAGAACCAAAGTATTAGTGAAAAGTGCTTCTCAGTCTGTTTGACATAACTCTAGTTGTTGTTGAGATGTTCACGTTTTAAGATAAGTATTAACTGACCCATTTACATTATGAGTGTGGTTTAGGGACAAGCACGTTGTCAGCTCTTTTAATGAATCACTTTAATTAATAGTCAGTCTGGTAACTGCAACCATGTTCGTCATGGCATATTGTTGTGAAAAGTATATAATAGAAAACAGAATATCAGATCAGTATAATTTAGTACAAGTCAAATCTCACATGCATGAGTGAAATGGCATGTTATGGCTGCAGTTTGGAATATTTTTTTTTCTCATGGAGGCAACAATCGCTGATGATAAACTTGAGTACTGTGCTTTAGAGTTGGTTAGAACAATGTTTCCCTTTGAAAAGAAGAAAATCATCTCAAGGATTATATTTGGATTCTTATCTAACATTCCTCAAGATAAAGGCACTTTCTGTCAACATGTGCCGTTTTTGTACAAAACAGAAGTCTCAACAGATGCTTGATTCCTCCTGAAGTAGTTCAGATCTGTTTATGTATTCCAATTGTTTAAAAGGATTATTTGGAGTTTAATACAATTCAGTATCTGGAAGTCACTTACAGCTGATGTCTATGAGACAAAAGTACAATAGAGATTTATGTGAAGGCATTTTTGTGACAGAAATTTTCTGTGGTCTTCTGCATACTACATATGATGTTCGTAGTTTTACTTTTTTCTAGTTTATATTCTAGTTTTTAACCTAGATAGAATATAAAAAGATGCACTATTGGTTCCCTTCTAAGAGAAATCACAGAATCTATTTTAACTGGCAAGTGATTAATTTAATAATGTAGTAGTTTAAAATGTGTATGGGATACAGAGCATCCCTGTTGTGTTTTGTGTTCTCATCTGTGTTATTTCTTTTAGTATTCTCTTTGAAGCCTTTTTTTTTTTTTTTGCTTGTGTGTAACAGTAGGAGCTAATTTGTCCAAAACCATTGCAGTTTAGTGGGAGAAGCGATTATTTGTTGTGCGCTCGTTAGATCTGTCAGGGTCAGAAGAAAGGCCTGCTGCTTTGTGTAAAGTGCAGAGCAAAACGATCAGGAAGAGCAGGAATAAAGGCTCATTAGCAGGACTGAAGTTTGTTTGCTTTTGTATTTGAGAGAATTAAGCTGTCTAAATAACGTAAATGGGAATCTCGTACTCCAACAGAATTTATGGCAATGCACTGTTTAGCTGTGTCTGTGTTTCTCTTTAAAATTCTTAGTGTACAAAGCTTGCACTTAGTGTTTAATTGTGTATTAATAAGAGAATGATATAAAATGCGTCTTGACTTTGTTGGCTCTGAGTTTGTCTCCTGACGCACAGGAGAGAGCAGACGGAAGATCCAGCACATTGTTTGGGCATGTATTCATTTACTGGAACGCTCGGCTATTCTCGTATGTTCAAATGCAGGAAAGTGAAGAAAGGCAGACAGGCAACTTCCTGTGAGGCAAACCCAAAACCTCTTCGTACTCTCTCTTTCTTCCTCGGCCTCTCTCTCTTGTCTGGTTCTGTCATTTGGCTTTATTTATGTAAAACAATACAAATGTCCATTTTGCACTCCTTTTGCAGTTCCTTTACAAGCATTTTGTTACAGTGAAACACTGCATTCTGAGTTTTACTGTTAAGTCATTAACCATTTTATCTTTAAAAATAAATTGGGATGCCACAGTTTGCAAATAGAAAACCCTTAAGCCTTTGTTCTTGAGAAATGTATACATGTTTGAGCAAAGCATGGGGCTTTGAAAAAATGTTTAAATGTTTTTCATTTAATACAGACTTTGATTTTGGACTCAAAAAATTGGTTATATTAATCATTGAAATTATGATATTCACTTTATTATTTATATAGCACAATAAAAAATGTAATTTGTTTGTTCATTATTAGGATACTAAAGCTAAAAGGCACCAGTTTGTACCTTAGGGTTCTGCTCCAGTGACAGCGATAAGTCTATGTAAAAGTAAATGTAAATAATTTGAGGTATTATTCATGTCTGTGGTTTAAATAGGGCAGGAATTGTCAAAGCTTTATCCTTAGTGTAAAGGGTTTGTTTAAATCCCTAACCTTAAAGGGATTTCTCATTCAAAATTCTGTCATCATCTACTCACATCGTTCCAAACCAGTAAGACTTTCGGGACACAAATAAAGATATTTTGAATAAAATCTGAGAGCTTTCTGTCCCTCCATTGACAGACTATGCAACTACCACTTTGACCCTTCAAAAAGTTCATAAAGAGATTGTAAAACTAATTCATATAATTTGAGCGGTTTAGTCCAAATTTTCTGGAGACTCGATCGATTTATATGATGAACAGATTTAATTTAAAGGTGTCATGAACTGGCGTCTTTTCTTTTTTTTTATACTGTTGTCTGAGGTCAACTAATGATGTTCACGCATTTTTTTGCATTCAAAAACATCATAACTAATAAGTAATAGGCTATTTTCTACACTGGTTATGAGGCTGTCTTCTTAATGCTGGGTTTTGATGGGCGTGCCGCATTGGAGGATTGGATAAGATTTGCATATTTAATGAGCTTCAGGTCCGCTGTCATATCTATGCCCCAGGGTCAGTTCACATGAAGGGAGAGATTATTTTGAAAGCGACAACTGCAAAGATTATCTCGACCGCAGGGCTTGTAAACATATTTATCAAGCAAACACAATGATTTATTTCTCATCCACCCTTGCTTGATTGGAATATTATATCTGTATTACATGGCCCGCAGGATCAGTCGATATAAGCGCGAATACTTGCGAACACACACACACACACGTGCACAACCAGATCAAGAAATCATTTCTGCCGACGGGCGTACGTTTTGGTAGCACGTCTGGAAAACACACAGCCCCTGGACTACTATTACTACATATAAAAAATATGTTTTACTCACGTAAGTTTGTTGCACCATTCCTGTCGGATCCAATATAGAAGGCACAACATTGTGTCTGCAAATCCAGCATTTGAGACTCGTTTACAAGCGATTCCGCAGTGAAATGAAGCAAACACACAAACGTTCTTCCCTACGTGAGCTGGAACTTCATTAAAAATAAATGAAGTTTCACACGTTCCTAATATTATGATCCAAAGGAAGCTTATGCAGCGACTGTGTTCTTCCACAATATCTTTATTGCTGCTGGCTAGTGATCCGAACAGCTCCATGAGTTGGTGGGCGGGGCAACCGGATTAGACACGCTGTGGAGTCGTGTTTCATTGCACGATGGCGTAAGGATGAAGTACACCATCGTTTTCTGGACCTGGTGTCAATAAAAGCTTTTCTTTTGACTAAAAAGGACGTTTTCAGCTCTGAAACTTACAGGATAATCTTATATTACCATGACTTTTTATATATAAAAAGCTCGAGGGAAAGTAGATTTCTCAATTCATCACCCCTTTAAACATTTGTTTACATATAAACATTGATCTCTTCATTTGTGTTCTGAAGATGAACGGAAGTCTTACAGGTTTGGAACGACATGAGGGTGAGTGATTATTGACAGATTTTTATAACTAACCCTTTAACTAATAAACTTGTGAACAGTAGTAATACCGCCAGCCAGTGAAATATGAAGTACGAAGACTCTTCTGATAGACGCATCTGGTGCCCATCCACTCCTGCGACACTAGAAAGAGCTTCAGGAAATGGTTTGAGTTGTAATGGGTTTATGGAGGAGGGCGAGGACTGTGTGTTTGACAGGGCGTGGCAGCATCTGCTGAGCAGTCCCTGGGTTGCGTTCAACACGTGCTTGCCTACGAGATTCCTGTTACTCAGCTGTGCAAACACGACCTCACGGCTCTACCTGCTGCTCGTGTGTGTATATTCTCCACACGTCCCTCGCACCGAGGCCTGTGCTATGAGCCTGTCCTGACTTGCAAGTGGATAAGATGCACGCGTCCTATGTACCCGAGGACACACTCAGATTCTTGGAATATTTGAGGTGTGGATTCAGCAGTGATTTAAGCGGTTAGTGGGTGACTATGTAAATCTATGAGGACTGGTTTGTCTTTGTACTGTTATGATGGGAATCTGTAACCTGTTTGTCTCAAGTCTTTGAGAAGAACCGGTGTGAACACACACGTCCCAGAGGACAAGTTTATTGCTCCGAGGTTGCTTTTTTATAGCTTTCATTCTGGTTCATTCATGAACTTTCAGTTTTGTTATTCAGTTATTCATTCATCTTTCAGCGTGGTCTCAAATGTTTCTACTTAAATGACTTATGAGAAGTTATTTAAATTAAAGTCATATGTGAATAAGACATTCACTGACGTAATGTGGGTCGCAGCTCAGATCATTTGGTATTTGGCCAATCGGAGTTTGAGAAATCCTTGATATCTTTTGATCCTCTGTAGGAGATGGATGAGAATGAGTGTGTTTACATGCACAATATTTGACAATGTTGCGATTAAACTTGCATAAAACTAATGCGTTTAAGCTCATAATTGTAGTAAGCTTAGTTGCTTTAAACAATGAGATTAATCTCAATAAATAGACATGTAAAAACCTTAATCGCATTACTGCTCCGACTAAAGTGCACATGTTTTCGGACGTTCATGCATAATGTGTGTTGTTCACACAACTTCATGAATAAACTCTGAAATTATTTTTTAGCTCTATTCTGAATTGCTGAAATCTGTCAACGCAACTTGCTGTGCAGTGTTTGCTTTTTTATCTTCATCCAAAGATGGTGTGAAGAGCACAACATTTCTATACTTATCACGAAGCAGGTTTGCATTTGACTTAAGTGGGTTAAAACAGTGGCTAGTAACAACTACTGTGTGTGAGTTCATCATTTGTGCTATGCATTGGGGTATACACAGAGTGGCGGTAAAAATAACCACAATTCTTAGCGAATAATGAAAGAATAATGAAAATTGCATGTGAATGGGAATGAAGTGCTTGTATCATGTAAACATACTGCGATTAAGTCCTTACTCTGATTATTTTAAGAATCACATTATTGGTGCACATGTAAACGTAGTCATTGCTTGTGTCTTTTTCTCAAGCAGAAGTCTCCATTTACTCTCCATGCACTCTCATGGAGAAACAACTGAGATTTTAAAGGTATCCCAGTTCTCTCCGATAGCTTTCAAAAATAGCATTGTGCAGAATTGAACAGGAACAGGCGTGTGCGATTCTCTTGGGTTGCGTCTGGTGGAGAGCTGAATGGACAGGAAGCAGATCTGGATTGAATTTGAGCTGTCAGGGGAAGAGCCAATGATGTCATATCATTGCCAGCTGCCCAGAAATATGAGGGGCAATATGCATTTCCCAGCACATATCTTCACCCTTTTACTGCTTAATCACCCCAGCAAAAAGGCTTGAGTTGGTTGTAGGGCTTTTAACAGTTAAGGCTAATTCATCCAACAATTCATCTACTCACCATTATGTCGTTTTAAAACTGTGAGACATTCGTTCTTCAAAACACAAATATTTTTATGAAATCTAGATTTCTGTCCCTTCATTGACAGTTTACACACCTACCACTTTGACACTTCAAGCAATCCAAACAATCCATATGAACTGACCGTTTTAGTCCAAACTTTCTGAAGAGACACGATCGCTTTATTTTGACTTTAGGCTCACATATTCACATATTCACCTCATTGGTTCTTGTGGAAGCACAACATGCTGCATAAAGGCAGAATGAACCTCATTGATTTTTGTGGAAACTCAAACGTTCTGCGTAACAGAAGAATGAACCTCTTTGGTTCTCGCACGTCAAGCAAACATGCTTTAGCTTCCGTTTACCACAACTGATGTGTCCACTGATGAATGTTTATGAATAAAAGCCTAAATTCAATCAGTTCGTCATATAAAGTGATCGTCTCTTCAGAAAATTCTGACTAAACTGTTCAATTCATATGGATTAGATTGTAGATTAAGCTCTGTTTCCACTTAAATTACCTGGAACAATTTGTCCCAGGAACTTTTTCCCCTCAGACCTTTTGCTGTTTGCGTTTTGATCACAGTCGACCTTGAAGATTAGTCCGGCGACGTAGGACTGCGCACGGCTTTCCAATTCCCGCTGGATTTCGTCCTCCACATATGTGCAATAAAGCCTAAACCTCGTCGTTGGTCCATCTGTCATATTTTTTAAACTTTATTGTTGATTCAAATAGTAAACAACTCTTAGACTTTTACAAATTGTGATTCAAATAAAATGCTGCTTGAAGTCAAACAATCAGTATGTTCAGCACCCAAGTCCCACCCCCGAATGTTCCTGAACTTTGAAAAAGTAATACCTTGCGAGCAGGGCCGCTTTGAGGGGGACATATTTACCCGAAACTTCATTTAGACGCTGTTCCTTGTGGTTGAAACACACTGTGTAGTGTACCACCCCAAAGTCCCTGGTTTCTAGGGAACGTTCCTGTTGTTGAAACATGGCTATTGTAGATCACTGCTTCAGAAGTCTGTATGAAATAATTTTCATGAAGTCCATTTGTGTGTAAACAGTCGTTGCCTGAAAGGGCAGCAAGGCAATTATTCAGCAGCCTAAGCTTTCAGAATCGGCCATTATCTCTTTTGATCAATTTAATGCATCCTTGCTGATTAAAACTATTAATTTCTCTCACAAAAATATCTTACTGACTCAAACTAACTTTCTGTTTAATGGATTTAGCAAAATCTGGTTGGCACATTTCTACCATCACGTCGTGGGCTATAGCATCACCAGGATTGATTTCCTGATGAATCCGAGCAGGAAACAGTTTCTCAGGCCTGAGACATGTAACGTCTGTTTGTGAGTAGACAGAGTCTCACTGTGAGGATCAACACAGCCTTGATGACCTCTCTCAGAAGCCAAAGAGAGAGACAGAGCTGCAGGCTAGTTCACTTTTGAAATGTGATCGTAGGATGATCTCACGGCTTTGATGAAACGTCTGCTTCATTTGTGTGTGTGTCTGACTGTACATATTTGCCCCAGTTCCTCTGAGAGTAGTATTTGGATGAGGGACCATGTGTGAGTGCATGCAGGGTGGAGTGCACTATGACATCTCTCTGGTAATGTTTTTGTATTGTGAGAACCTGAAAGCAAATGTCACACGCCCCTCCCAGAGAGACTGTTGTTTTGGTGTGAACCCCCACAGTTCACACTAGCCTGTATGCTCACACACTAGTTTGTATGAACGTGCATGAGATTCCAGCGCAATAGCACATTCTGTTGACACTGCAGTCAAGATGTGAAATGATATTTAAAGAAATAGACCTTATTCAGAGCAGCACCATGTCTGAAAGCGAGGCTGTGAGGGATAGACTTGCCGTGTTTTTAATGGCATCCGCTGTAAAAAAATGTCCACAGCTCATGTTGTCTGGAGTGTTTGGTCTATTGACATTTCTGGAAAATATATTTTTGCAGTGTTTTCGTCAACAGAGCAATTCACAAAGTACAAGCTACTGAAGAGATGAATGTTTGTCACTCAAGATGGCTCTGCTTTGAATAAGAGGTCTATAGTTCACCAATAAATATATAGTCAAAATTTGCTTGCATGTCGTTCTAAACCTGTACGACTCTGGTACAAAAATAGAGTTAATGTTTTGAAATATGTCCAAATTGCTCTTTTCCTGTACAGCGGACATTGACCAGAGGCTGTCAAGCTAGAAAAAAGGGCAATAAAGCTCCATAAAAGCACCATAAAATAATAAAAGTAATCTACATTTACACTAGTATCAGTCAAAAGTTTTGGAACATTTTCAATTTATTGCTGTTTTTGAAAGAAGTCACTTTATACTCACTAAGGCTGCACTTATTTGATTAAAAATACTTAAAACGCAGTAAAATTGTGAAATATTATTTCATTTTTAAATAACTTTTTTTCTATTGGATTATATTTTAAAATGTAATTTATTCCTGTGATCAAAGCTGAATTTTCATCATCATTACTCCAGTCTTCAGTGTCACATGATCCTTCAGAAATCATTCTAATATGGTGATTTGTTGCTCAAGAAACATTTATTTTTTATTATCAGTGCTGAAAAGTGTGGGATAAAAATGCTTTCTTTTAAATAAATGAATACCTTTATTCATCAAGGAAGCATTAAATTGAATTGATCAAAAGTGATCTAAATACATTTTATAATGTTACAAAAGATTTCCATTTAAAAAAATGCTGTTCTTTTCAACTTCCTATTCATCAAAGTATCCTGGAAAAACTGTGTGTGTGTGTGTGTGTGTGTGTGTGTGTGTGTGTGTGTGTGTGTGTGTGTGTGTGTGTGTGTGTGTGTGTGTTTATATATACAGTATAATCCACCAGAAAAGATTTCTTTGAAGGTGATCCATTTGCAGGCAGCGCTTTTGATTTGCTTCTGTCAGTAAATTCTGGATTAATCCGCTCATGTGCTGAAACTGTTAGACAAATCACCCGCCCTCTGCACATCCCAGCCATTAAGTGACAGTTCAGCGGTGCTAAACATAAAGATTTGATGTCTTAATATAAATCATTCACATGTGGAATGTTTCTATGCCATACTTTGATGTGATTTAATTGCACTTTAACATCTAGCCGTGCACTAATGCAGCATGTGCTGGATTTGAATGCTAGAGCCAAGCACGGTCACGGCCATGCTTTTCCCAGCAAGCAAGCCGTAACTTAAATTAGAGCATTCTTTGTCTTTTTGCAGATTAGTCATGTATGTCAAGGTACAGTCACAGACAACATGCTGTACGGAGTAAAGGTGCCTCTCCTGAGTGGTTTAATTCCAGTCTCCTGGGTCTGTTTTTTGGCTCTCAGAGGCAGCGGGTTAGACGTGCCGCCACTGCTTTCAGCGTGTTATCATACAAGCATTGAGCTTCTAAAGCGCTGTAGCTTTCAGAGCGATACAAAGAAGTTTTGTTCTAGAGCATTGAGCGATACACTCAACGAGGTCTTCGTGAAAACCCTTTTTGCATCTGACTGCATGTTCTCAGTGTGTTTAGTCTGGGGAGGGAGAAAGAGCCATGTATCCCTAATACTTGCCCTAAGGCGGTTTTAATGTGATGTATTACATATGACTGTGTTCATATCTACTCTAATAACTCACAGTTCAAAGGACAACTCTTTCAGTGTTTCACCCTGTCAAAACCGCTAAGAGCAAAAAGCCTCTGTACTGACCCCAGGGCAAGTAAAAAGCATCTTACTTTTAGCTCCTTTTTGAAGTTAACATATATCAAAATCGACCCTGCTTGCTTTCTAAAGTGCTTCTGGTCTTTTTGTGCATGGTCTTGTCTGTGCATGTTATTTTAAAGTGTAATTGTTTGTCTTTGAAAGCATTCATTAAATTGTGTACATGCGCCACCTTTGACAACTTCCTCAATAGTAGCGTGGCCTTGCTAATTCAGCAGAACAGGGCTGTTTAAAGGGAACCTATTTTGCAAAATTCACTTTTACATGGTGTTTGAACATAACTGTGTACAGAACTGCCCTATAATGGTAAAAATCCACCAACTCCTTTTTTTTGTATCCCAATAAATCATGAGGAGTGTCTCAATATAAACCATTTGCAGTTTCTGTTGCACAAGCCTTGCCCATGACTTCTGATGGACTCCTCCCTATTAGCATAGACCCTGCCCTCAGTTAGCTGTACACAGTCCGCCATGTTAATTCTGGCAGTCCGCCAGAGCATTTAACAGCAGCATTAAGTAAGAAATGTATACTTATGAAAGCCACTGAAGTTATTCAGTCAAGAGCAGTGAGTGATTTTCTGTTTTTCTTTTGTTGTTTGATTCATATTATCAGCACAGCAGTAGGTACTGTATATTACACTGATGTCACTTCTAGTATACGCAATTTGTTTACTTGCTGTTTACATTCACAGACCAACTGTGTTTATGTGAACTGTGTGTTTTTGACATTATATTTAATGTATCTGATAGTTTAAGTGCAGTAAGAAGTGAAAGAAGTTAGTTTAATTCTATGGGATGCTCCATCTGTGTGCGTGCTTCGGATGTGTCGGTGATACCCATATTAAGTTTAGACTGATATGGCTTTAAACTGCATGCAGATAATAAACTTTTATCATGATGATGAAGAACTGCAATGTCACGTGTGTGTGTGTGTGTGTGTGTGTGTGTGTGTGTGTGTGTGTGTGTGAGCCTGTTTATGTGGTTTATGAGGACACAAATTTGTATAACTACATGGGTATTACACTGGTATTACACTATAAATGTGGTTTATGAGGACTTATCAAATGTCCTCATAATTCAAATGGCCTTTAAAACATACTAAATTATGTTTTTTTGAGAAAGTAAAAATGCAGAATGTTTCCTGTGATGGGTAGGTTTAGGGGTAGAAAATACAGTTTGTACGGTATAAAAACCATTACGCCTATGGAGAGTCCCTGTAAACCACATAGACCAACGTGTGTGTGTGTGTGTGTGTGTGTGTGTGTGTGTGTGTGTGTGTGTGTGTGTGTGTGTGTGTGTGTGTGTGTGTGTGTGTGTGTGTGTTTGCGATAGAAATATTAATAAATGTTTTGTTTTTTGGCAGCGTATCAGAGGCGTGAGCTGTAAAGGCTCCACCTTCTTTTGAATAGGGGGCAGGGAGCAGCCGCTCATTTTCCATGACCACTTTCAGTGGATAACTAAGCAATTTAATGGATAAATCTTAATCTAGTCTTTCCCTAGATTTCATTCTTGTTATTCGTAAAATAAGTTGTGCATGCAGTTATATGTTGACTTAATATGCAGCATGTATCATAATTACAGAGTTCTCAGTAGATTGTCTTGTAATTCATTGTGTGTTCACAAAAAATTGTCGTACCTCCAAGAGTAATGCTCTGAGCCATAATGGACTGGCATTGACCCGATCAGCTTACTTTCTCCTTCTGTCTATGAAGTCAAGCTGTGTGGGCATTCAGCCTTTAAACGATTAGTCATTTACATAGTTGTCGGAATTAGCAACTCTTGTGTCCTCCCTGAAGTGCTGTTTGTCTTCTCTATTGTGCTAATCGTTATCATAGCGGTTCAGTTTCAGAAAAATAACTTGGCTTTAACTTGTAAAACTGAAGTTTTTGAATTGTGCTGTTAAATAGTGATCAGACCGTTATGTTAATCATTTTGGGTTCTGCTGAATAGTTTAGCAATTATTTTGGATGTAGTTAATGGCTTGTATTTTTATATGAGGCTTGTGGTACAAACTTAACAGATTTTTGATTGATTGTGCAGCTTCTCAAGCTTATTCAGCTCAGTCTATTAGCCTGACAGGCGATACAATGGTCAGACATATTGAGAGGGGGATCAAGCAAGATCTAGTGACCAAGAACATCCTAGAAATGACATTGAAACCACCCAGAACTCCTTGGCCATTTCCAAAACTCACATTTAGTCTGATTTACTGTCTTGAATTGTGGCAATCATCAGTGTATTCAAGTACTTATTGGTAGCTTTTTTATATTTATACTCACAGTGATCGGCCTTCCTGAGAAAAACTTGTAAATGAGGTCAGAAAATGTGTTGTGTTAGCCTGACAAGCCAGATCCACATCAAGATGTTCGGTCTGGAAACTGGCAGGGCTCAATCCGAGGGGCGGGATAAACGGTTGTCTTTCAAACTCCCTCTGCATGCGATAGGATAGCGCTACAACCAACCAGAGCAACGAAGGTGAAGCGGAGCTAGGTGACAGATTAAACATTCGCCGTATCCGGTCGGCAAAACTGCGAACACATCTTCCCTTTTTAAGAATGACTTCAGTGCCGTTCTTTGTTCTTTTCTCAGAGAAAAGCTTAACTCCAAGTCTTCGAGTGTTGCGGTCAAAGCTGATTCGAAAGACCGCCGTTCGCCAGTTTCTGTGTTTACTAGGAACACGCAAGCGCAACTCGGCCTTCCTTATGTTAAGCCCCACCCACCGACTCTATACATGATGTGATTGGTCTGACCAGAGTTTGGTTTTTACAGCTCAAGTGTATTGAGAGTTGCTAGACGATACTCGCGCGCAGATTAGATTTGCTGCCGCTAGGGTGCGTCTAGATTTCTAGGCTAGTGTTATGTTGTATGTGAGAAAAATATAGCATGCTAAACACGCGTTCACTAAAAAGACAATGAGCAGTGCAATAAAGAACAAATCCTTAAGGCTTCAGGCTCAGTTCTTCACATTTTTTTATAGGATATGAAAAATGTTTCTCTCAGTGATGTGCAAACTGAGTGCAAAAACAAGCCAATCCCTCATCGGCCCGTCCTGCACGAGCCTCGGTGTGCTATGGGGAAATATAATCATAAATAATAATGATAATGTATTCAGTCTCTCTGTATCTTGGATGGGAAGATTGGGGCCTGCAAGATAATATATATATATATATATATATATATATATATATATATATATATATATATATATATATATATATATATATATATATATATATATATATATATATATATATATATATATATATATATATATATATATATATATATACCAAAC
The DNA here is from genome assembly GCF_024679245.1 of Pseudorasbora parva. Classification (NCBI taxonomy): domain Eukaryota; kingdom Metazoa; phylum Chordata; class Actinopteri; order Cypriniformes; family Gobionidae; genus Pseudorasbora; species Pseudorasbora parva. The sequence goes on along the minus strand of NC_090192.1, from coordinate 37,172,238 downwards.
ATTTGAACACTGAAGCTGTAGCTGTAAGATTCCTAAGCATTGGTAACAGTATGCTTCTGCTGCTCAGCCGATATCTCTAAACATCTAAATATAAACATTTGTACAGTAAACATGATCCCTCCCTTCGGTATGATAATGACATGTGATTTTTCTGTGGGGATGTTTTTCCTCTTTCAGTTCTGGTTTACACTGAGAGATGGTGTTTCAAGTTTCTAAACTAAGGAAGCTGTGGGCTGCATCTTTTTTACTAATATTTTCATAGCAATGTGACCTTGTGCTGATTAATCGCCTACTGGCAATGGCCAATCTGTTGTGCTGATCTAGCCAGATTTGCATCCACATTTTTATGGGGATACTTTTTGGTTTTAAATTAAAAATGGATGGAAAACGCCAAGATGCAGATGAATTTCTAAAATATGCATAAACAACTTTCATTTGCAAATATTTGCACCAGTTTTCGTGGAAGTTTTCGCTACTATTTTCTTCTCTTGAACAAGGAAATAATTTAATTTGCTTATAAAATATTTCAATAATTTTTGACTTACATGTATGAATTTGGCAGGAAATTTTATATGAAGTAAGCTTTCTTTTCAGTTCATGCAATTCCTGGGAATCAAACCCATGACCTTGGCATTTCTAGCAACATGCTCAACATGTTTGAGAGTTGCAGGAATGTGTTTGCTGGAATTTTCTATAGAAAATTGCATTTGTGCATTTATCAAGTTCATAGCTAAAAAATGCAATCAAATTAGCTGTATTAAAGTGATTCCAGACCACCTAAGAGTTGTTGTTTCTGAAGAGCATCTGACTCAACTGTGTTACTCATGATCATGTTGGATTTGAGTCTAGATTTAGTGTGGGTCTAGACACAACAGTGAGCTAGTCAGCAGTCTGCCCTGTCCAAGGCTCTCAGGAGGGGGTTACATACTTTTAGTTGTCACATTTCCACAAATCCACCTCATTACCATCACATTTAGCAGGGGTTCTGCTTACCACTTAGTCACATAGCCTTATGGAACAGTTCCTACTGTTTTTCTTGAGTCATTGTGTGGTAATTCTCCTATCAATACAAGGGCTTTTTTGTTGCTGTTGGCAGGATTTGCTATTAAACTTGACCCTGCTATGCCTGTCATTTCCTGAAGCAAGATGGCTAGGAAAACCATAGGGTGTGTCTGCTCGGGCCCCCCTAAAGCACCCACCGTTACTTTTAAAAACAGTATGGGCGTAATTTTCAGCTCGCTATGAGCCAAACTAAATGAGCCCACACAAGCAGAGCTAGTCTTGCTTATTGTTCCTCGTCTCAGAGTTGAACTGATTGAAGTCGTGGCTGCTGTTAATTTCAGCACAATCTTGTTCCCCGGCGATCCTCTGCGAGATGAAACGCGGGGACCCAAGGGTGCGGCTGGCAGATCTTATTCCCATTGGGATAAAGAGGAATTTTTAGAATGACTTTCATTTGAATGAGCTCGAAATGGCATGACTCTGAAGTCGCGTGTAGAAGACTCAGTAGGGCGGCCTAGGGTTTCAGGGTTGAGGTTAATTATTTGAAAATACCAAAACACAAGTATACAACTTATTTCTGTCTTTCTTATAGTCTTGGTTGCCATGTAAAGATTCCCAAAGCATTGATGCTATGTGTTTTGAATCTCTCCGCAGAGAAATATAAGCTCAAACTCACCACAGAAGAAAGTGAAACCTCTTATCAGATAGAAGAACTTTAGAAAAGGTCCAGTTTCAGAGGGATTTGTGAAAAATGGTCAAGACGTTTATTGTAGATAATATAGGTAGGTATATAGATTATTTGATATTATCACTTTTAATGTTTTGCACCTTTTAAAGGCTTTGGGATGCTAAAAGAAAAGTCAAATAACTGACCTAACAACTAAAAAAAAGACTCTTCACTCTCATGTTCTCACTATTGAGAGCTCTAATAGATTAACTCAAGGGAGGGATACTTGCAGTAACTAAACTTGCTTTTGTTCAAATGTTAGTAATCCTGTTCCAGGGTTGTTTCATCTGCATGAAGTTTAGTCAAGCATCTGTTTATGCAGCAGATATCGATCTGGTCTAGGATACACACTCGGCATCTTAACTGGCACACAAAGTTTGTGTGGAGGGAAAGAATCATATTTTATTTGTGTTCTTAAGAAAACACCCCAGTTGGTGGTTGTAGTGATATTTTGAAGAAATTCTTAGTGATTTCATTCCTCTGTGCTTCAGTGAGCCAGACAAGTTCAAGATCAGTGCTCCATCTAGACTGCGTTTGCACACACCCCAACCACAAAGCATGGTTTTGAGGCATTTGTGGCTTAATGGTTAGATACTCGGATTTGTAACCCAAAGGTCACGGGTTCAATTCTCGGTACAGGCAGAAAATGTAGGTGAGGGGAAGTGAATGAACAGCGCTCTCTTCCACTCTCATTACCCTTGAGCAAGGCATCTAACCCCCAATCGCTCCTTGTGTGCTGCTGGTAAAATACTCTCTGGAAGGCTAAAATGCAGAGCACAATTACAGGTCCTTCTAAAAAAATTGCATATTGGGATAAAAGTTAATTATTTTCCATAATGTAATGATAGATATTAAACTTTCATATATTTTAGTTTCATTGCACACCAACTGAAATATTTCAGGCCTTTTATTGTTTTAATACTGATGATTTTGGCATACAGCTCATGAAAACTCAAAATTCAAGAATCTCAAAAAATTAGCATATTTCATCCGACCAATAAAACAAAAGTGTTTTTAATACAAAAAAAGTCAACCTTCAAATAATTATGTTCAGTTATGCACTCAATACTTGGCGAATCCTTTTGCAGAAATGACTGCTTCAATGCGGCATGGCATGGAGGCGATCAGCCTGTGGCACTGCTGAGGTGTTATGGAGGCCCAAGATGCTTCGATAGTGGCCTTAAGCTCATCCAGAGTGTTGGGTCTTGCGTCTCTCAACTTTCTCTTCACAATATCCCACAGATTCTCAGGTCAGGAGAGTTGGCAGGCCAATTGAGCACAGTAATACCATGGTCAGTAAACCGTTTACCAGTGGTTTTGGCACTTTGAGCAGGTGCCAGGTCGTGCTGCATCTCCATAAAGCTTTTCAGCAGATGGAAGCATGAAGTGCTCCAAAATCTCCTGATAGCTAGCTGCATTGACCCTGCCCTTGATAAAACACAGTGGACCAACACCAGCAGCTGACATGGCACCCCAGACCATCACTGACTGTGGGTACTTGACACTGGATTTCAGGCATTTTGGCATTTCCTTCTCCCCAGTCTTCCTCCAGACTCTGGCACCTTGATTTCCAAATGACATGCAAAATTTGCTTTCATCCGAAAAAAGTACTTTGGACCACTGAGCAACGGTCCAGTGCTGCTTCTCTGTATCCCAGGTCAGGCGCTTCTGCCGCTGTTTCTGGTTCAAAAGTGGCTTGACCTGGGGAATGCGGCACCTGTAGCTCTGGATTTTTCTACTCCAGACTCAGTCCACTGCTTCCGCAGGTCCCCCAAGGTCTGGAATTGGTCCTTCTCCACAATCTTCCTCAGGTTCCGGTCACCTCTTCTCGTTGTGCAGTGTTTTTTGTCACACTTTTTCCTTCCCACAGACTTCCCACTGAGGTGCCTTGATAAAGCACTCTGGGAACAGCGTATTCGTTCAGAAATTTCTCTCTGTGTCTTACCCTCTCGCTTGAGGGTGTCAATGATGGCCTTCTGGACCGCAGTCAGGTCGGCAGTCTTACCCATGATTGCGGTTTTGAGTAATGAACCAGACTGGAAGTTTTTAAAAGCCTCAGGAATCCTTTGTAGGTGTTTAGAGTTAATTAGTTGATTGAGATGATTAGGTTAATAGCTCGTTTAGAAAACCTTTTCATGATATGCTAATTTTTTGAGAATTTTGGGTTTTCATGATCTGTTTGAATCAGTATTAAAACAATAAAAGACCTGAAATATTTCAGTTGGTGTGCAATGAATCTAAAATATATGAAAGTTTAATTTTTATCATTACATTATGGAAAATAATGAACTTTTATCACAATATGCACATTTTTTGAAAAGGACCTGTACACCATACTTGGATACATACATGTCACCTTGCTTACTTACTCACTTAAACATTTTTATAATTGTGGTTTCATGCAGGAAGTGTAATCCCCTTAGCAAGTGTGACTTAGACAACAGTCCTTGCCACACATCCCTGGAACATGCTACACATTTTCTTGCATGAAAAGTTAACTTTAAACATGTTTAGAAAACAAAACCTTTGAGGCCGAATGAACTAGGGATGTGCAATTTTTAATATATATAATATCACATAAGAAGGAGTGCATTATGGTTCTATATTAACATGGCTGTGATTACCTGTGACCTGCTGGGCTTGAAATTAAATTATTTTCTCACCAGCCACTGTGATAATGGTTGTCAGAAGTTAAATTTTGACATTAATACCCTGGGGATTGCCATATTACGGAGCCCCTAAAGGGACGTGGTGGAGGAATTTTTTTAGGTGGGGAGATATTTTTTTTCTCTAAACCTTTTGCGTTCCCTCGCAAAACTTTGCGTTCCCACGGTATATATACGGCAGCAGGTATATTAGGCTGCTGTCACTTTAAGACCTGACACACGGATCTATTAGACTGTTGCGCATACATTTTATTTCTCAACTGTTAATGTTCACTTAAAATATAACTGACTGTGTTTATGTGAATGCTCACCAAGACTGGCATTTTGACATCATTTTGTGTGTATTTGGCTGTTTAAGCACAATAAGCAGTGAAAAAGAACTCAATATATAGTTCTGAGAGGTGGCTTTATGGAATGAGTAAAATTATGCGCAATACGTGCAATCCCACGCAATTCAAGCCCTGTAACACCAAAATATTCACTTAAAGCAAATTAAACTGAGCGAGTGGAGGCGGGTTTGTGTGCTCGTGAATGGCAGCCCAAATTTTTAAGACCAAAAAAGTGCATCCATCATTATAAAAGTAATCCACATGGCTCAGGGGGGTTAATAAAGGCCTTGTGAAGTGAATCAATGGGTTTGCATATAAAAAATATCCTATTTAAAACTTTATAAAGTAAAAGGTCAAGCTTCTGGCGGACCACCTTTCATATTCAACTTAGAAGCGAGAAGCGTAACTGTTGCAACGATGATGTCGGACGTAGCGTAAGCGTTTTGAATTATGAGACGCGTTACACTTTCTTCGTAAGTTGAATATGGAAGGCGGTCTGACAGGTACTAGATATTTGCTGTTGCTGTCGAGTGTCCGTTCCTAAAATAAATTTACATAGAACATACTAAACGATCAGAGAATATGTTCCTTTTGATGAATACATGCAAACCTTTTGGTCTGCAGAATTGATCATTAGTCATTAGGAAGTGATGAACTGTACTTGCATGGGCATTTTTAAAACCTCTGCAAAATTGATGACGACCAATTGATGATTCATCACCTCGTCTTTTGGTTCTGCCATATGGTGTGTTAAATTAGACACAAATTCAGGTTTTCAGGTAACACTTGACCTTGATTTGCATTATATTTCATTACATATCCAATATCTCTGATGGATTCTGCTTTTAAGTATTAATATACACAGAGAGCTATATGTAAACCATTTATAGGTTATTTCTCCCAGAAAGTGCAAACACTAGCTGAATTATTAGAAGCTACACAAATATTAATAGTATGAAATGTCTCTTTTCATTAATGCAGAAATAATATTGCATCCAGTACATACCAACCAACTTTTAAAAATGGAACGATCCCTTTAATGTTTAATTTAGTCTATACTCATGAAATCTGAATGCAGCATTTACCAATCAATGCTGTTTGTGACTGGATGAGTATCCACGTTTTATGAACAATACAGACTCAATAGTGTAGTATCCATGTTTTATCTATGTTTTATTCCATTGACCCTGTAGATCTTAAATTGTGTGCAACTCCTCACAGACTCTGGATAGAGAGAATATTTTCCAGTTGCTGCTCTCAGAAGAATTCACTTACAGCAACATTCAACTTGTGACCTTTTGAAGCGCGATGGATTTGAAATGATTTTCTGTCATCTCGACACAGGCCGGTAGATCAGTCTGCCCTGGGGAGCGGAAGCGGTTGATGTCCTTTCGGCCCCTTCTTAAACGTATACACATTACACACACAAAATAACAGCTCTGCAGTGTGTGTCACTATTTGTTTATATCCGGAATATGAAGCAGGAAAAGAGTGCGGTCCAGAAAGGGTGGTTCCATGCTCACTATCACATTACATCAGAGTCTGTTTCTTATAACGAACGACCCAAAGGGCAAGAACTCAGATAAGAGCACCATCCGCCTCCTGCCCAGGTCATCGGAAGATAACTGTTTTCAAACATGATTGAGTGCTTTGTTGTTTTTGTGCAATATAATACTGTATGTCTTGTTTTTTTTCATATTGCTGGAGTCCTGTCGTGCCCTGCCTTGGTAAATGACTTGCAGATATTGCAATTAACCGAAATGGCATTTCACTGTTGTGTGCTAAATGGATTGCCTTTAACAGGCCGTAAAATGAATTTAAAGACGCTGATGTGAAACTACTTGAACTTCATTTTTAATTAATCATGACATGACTTTATTTCATTGTTGCACTGAAATATTTGTAGGTTACTGTGGCATTGATTACACAAAGCTTTAAAATGTATGAAATGCATACAATGTTGCAAAACCCAGTGAGCCCACGTAGGCATCTGCTTTGTAAGATAGTTGCTTAGGTGACTGATTGTAATCTAGTTGCATGTAGGAGATTGTAATGGTTTAGACCTTAAAAATACTATTTATATACATAACGCTTTATCTAGACTTTAGCCAGTCTTTCTGGAATTTGCCTCTGGCTCTTATACAGTGTTTAACATGAGATATAATTGGTATTGAGTATATCAAACTGGCAGTCTTTGCTCTTATTAATCTATTACTTGTTCCAGAGCGCGCTCTCAGAAAAAAAGGTACGGTTCTGTCACTGGGGCGGTATCCTAAGGTAAAATAAAAGTGAAAAGGTACATCTTTGTAGCTTACTCACCCCTATATGGTACATATTAGTACCTTAAAAGGTACATATCAGTACTTTAAGAGTGTGAATTAGTACCTTAAAGGTACATAGTTGTACCTTTTCGGTTTTGTAACTCCACACGGAGACGCGTTTAGCTGTATACGTATACATTTTGTACCGTATCAGCGTTTCGTCCACACGGATCTGGCGTTTTAGAAGCATGCATCCGATATATTTCTCAAAACCGGGTCCCAAAGCGGATAAATCTGAAAACGATCATCTTCCGTTTTCGTGTGTACAGCGAATCCGTATATTTTCTGAAACGGTGATGTCATCACACTACGTCCAGCACGGTGAAAGAGGTAAGGGATACAACTACGGGCACTGGGCATGCGCACATCAATATCGCGTAATTTAATTAAAGTATCTGCATACCTGTAAGGGTATGTTTTGGGTTGGGGTAGGTGTAGGCATTAATAAAACACATCTGTTAAGTTGCAAATTTATTTATTGTTATTTTATTGTGAGATTTTGCCTCACCTCCGACCACTGCTCATAGACACTGCTATACCCCTGCCTAGCCACAACTCTTCTTCTCCGTTTTTAGTGTATTTCTGTGGCAGAATTACAGCGCCACACACTGGCCTGGCATGCAAACTACATAGTTTTTAGTCCGTTTTTGTAATCTCGTGTGGACGCAGATATTTCTTGAAACGAGGAAAAAAAAGATCGGATTCGGAAAGCGCTGGCTTCGTGTGGACAGGGCCTTAGGGAGCAGCAATGTACCTTTTTTTCTGACAGTGCAATTTCATAACTTTCTATTTTATTTTAATTTAACTTAAATCCTGTACTAACTGCTGCTTTTGACTGAATTGTTTGCTATATCTGGTTTTGGAGTCACTGTTCAGTATGTTTACGGTACAGCTTTGTTTACTGAGCAAACTATGACTCTGTCTTTAAATACACACAGAAAAATAGGGTGTCAAAATTGTACCTTTAGCTTGTCGCTGGGGCAGTACCCTTAAAAGCACATCTTTGTACCTTTTTTACTCCTAAAAGGTGCATATTAGTACCTTTGAGTACAAATGTGTACCTTAAGGTACTACTATGAACCTTTTTGTGGTAAAAATGGTACAACGTTGTTCTTTTAAGGGTACTGCCCCAGCGACAAGCTGTTGTACCCCTAAAGGTACAATTTTGACACCCTATTTTTCTGTGTGTACAAAAGCCTGTGTCAATACCGCTGGAACACACCATTCAAGGGATGGTTCATCCAAAAATGAAAATTTTAGTTGAATGTTGGTTATCACACTGTTGACGGTAGCAATGACTTCTATAAGAAAATACTATGAAAGTCAATATGTGCCGTCAACAGTCTGGTTATCAACATTCTTTAAAATATGTTCTGTCATGTGTTCAACAGAAGAAAGAAACTCCTACAGGTTTGGAACAACTTGAGTTGAGTAAATGATGACAAAATGTTAATTTCTTGCTGAACTATCCCTTTCATTCTATTGTGCTCCGACCTTCAGTGAAGTCTGTGAAGTTTAATGGAGACTCGCTTGAGCATTTATGCAAAATAAAAAATAAAAACACATGAATTTCTATTTTCTAACATTTACAAGTAAGATGTAAGTTATGAACCAAGGAAAACCTCACCTGCAAGGAAAACCACACCTGCACCTAAACTGTACACTTATGAGTGAGATTGAAGCTATTAAAGGGGTACTTCAGCACTGGGAAGATGAATCAGTATTTAAACTGGGTCAATAATGTAGTAGATATGTGAAATTATATTTAAATTTGGTGCTTTCTAGACTGAGAAAAGACAAAGAAAATGTATTTTTGTCTCGTGGGGATGAAAGACAACAATTCCCAGAATGCTTCGCTGCCATACGAGGCCACTCCCAAAGCCGCCAGTACTGAATCACTTTCATTTTCCCACCGCAACCGCTGTCATTTTTATAAAATCAGTTCAGTTAGAGAACAGACACTACAATTAAAAACTGAACGTGTCTGTTCATTATAATGTGATTTAGCCGCTAAGGGAGGCTCACAGCACAAACGCTGAAGGAGTCAGATTATATTCATCGTGATGAATGAGCTGAATGAACTCTCATGATGAGAGCTGAGGTAAATGCGACCGCGCTCGCAGCAGTCATTCACAGCGTGTGTTCAGTGTGGCGCGTTTTCAGTTCATGCCTTTGGAAGCTTAACTTTCATAGGAATTAATTTGAGAAGTTGAAACACTTTGCTCCTCCGCACCGTTTACATGAACGCCTGCAGCTCCCCAAGCTGAGCTGTGAGTGTGATCTCCCACACCCCAAGCATGGGTTGAAAACATGCAGAAATAGCTTCCTCTGCTGGCTGTAGTCTTTAGCCTCTGGCCAAAAATTCCTCCGATGACTTAATTGAGGGGGCAAGCACGATCATTCGAATATACCCCAGGGTTTCTACTGATAGAAAGCCGTATGCTAATCGCTGAAGTAACCCTTTAATATAATAGGTACTGTACCCATTTTTTTCTCCAAACAAATGTGCACCATACACCCCTAATATATGTATGGATGGATGGATGACATTTTTTTCTCCGAATTGCGAGATATAAGTCATTGTCAGAATTGGGAGATATAAAGTCAGAACTGCTTGGTATAAAGTCACAATTGCATGACACAGTGTCAATTGTGTTTTAGAGAGTTATAAACTCCCAATTCAGACTTTTTATCTCACAATTGTGACTTTATATCATGCAATTCTGACATTTCTCAGAATTGCTGTAAAGTCAGAATTGTGAGATATAAACTCTCAAATCTGAAAAAGAAAAGAAAAGAATTGTGAGATAAAATGTCACAAATACCTTTTTTATTTTTTGTTCTGTGGTGGAAACAAGCTTCCGTAGTTTTCAGGTTAGAGTAGTAAGAGAAAAATTGTATTACTTCCTTTGTTGACATTTGCAATTTTACCAAAACATGTAGAAACAGATTATGGCATGGTTTGGCTTTTCTGAAAAAGACTTTTTTTTAAATGACTGTTACGAGTAAGAGGGACTTTTGAATGTCTTTTTTGTAACTGAGCAAAAACACTGAAGAGCTGAAACACCATTATTACACTGTTTTTGAATACCCAAGATTTCCAAAATCTACGGCAATCCCAGAGTTGCGTTTTTTTTCCTAATGAACAAATAATGATCAAATGACAGAGATGAGGAATTATGAAATCAGCATAGAGTTAATTGCATCTTGTGTTTCAGTGTGTGAGAGCAGAAAGGCTGATGGCTGTAAAAGTGTGTTCTATATAATGATCTGTTTCCTGCTCTCTGAGATGAATGCTGGGAGGAGAGAATGCAATTAAAATCCCCTACTAATGAAACTTGTTCTTGCAGCATTCAACAGATTTTAATTGGCTGTGCTCGTGCAGTTCTGATAAGAAATGTAGATTTTCCTCTCACAAAATAAGCTTGAAATGAAGGCTGCACATTGACAAGTTGTCCAATGAGATGATGGATAAGCAATGAGATAGAATGATAAACAGGAATATAGCAATATATCCATGTTTATTGATTTTTTATTTATTTATAGAAATGCCACACAGCACTGTGTGTATTTGTTTTATTCTGTCTCTGAGGATTATTTTGGCTGCTGGCAATGTGACACACTGTAACAATGGGTTAGTCAGCCTTAATTCAATAAAGATGAAGTTGTGGTTTGTAATGAAGAGAAATAGCATTAGACTGACTTTACCTGCCCCGGACCGAAACAATGTGTGTGGGCGTGTGTCACTGTTTTATACAGTTTGGGTTTTATTACTGTATAATTTCCCTCTTAAACATTGTAGTCATGTTTGCTCCTGAGGGAGATTTTACAATCACTTTATTCTAGCCGAGACATTACGGAAGAAGCTAGATAAATTGCACTATTTATTTTTATTTTTTTATTTTATTCTCGAATTTTCCCATAAATGGCTTGCTGTTATCACAATTAACCAAATGGCGTTGTTGTGTGCTGTTTGGATTCCCTTATATATTCTAAAATTGAATTAAAATATGCCCTTATTAAAGAAGTATTTAATTTTACATTAATTTCAGCATGCCTTTGGCTAAATGGCAGAATTAAAGACAAGGCATTGAGTCGTGCTTGTGTTTGCAGAACATTGGAATAAAGAGACAAATGCTTCACGTCCTTTGTTTACATTTGAACAGAACAGCTCCTGATTGGCTAATTGTTGATTGTGATGTCATAACTCACATAATTCTGTGTGATTTGGTAGGATTGGATGGATAAATGACCTCTGTGTTTAGCCTGCATCTCCTCTAATCTCTGTCGATTCTGTCAGGAATGAGAGCTCTATTGTTTCTGGCTGCTCCTGTCAGAGCAGAGCAACAAAAATCATCATTGTTTCTGCCACTTTCCCGTAGCTGTCATCAGAACAGGCTCTGAGTCTGGATTTCCATAATCCCACTGCTGAATTAATGAACGCCTAATCCATTTCTGCCCCACACACGAGAGAGAAGGAGACCTCTGTGTTTTTTCTTAGCATTGTTGATCAAGGAGAGCTGACAGTTCATTGGGAGTCAGTCACTGGGAATATAATCTGGTCTGATCTGACTTATTCCACTGGGAATCAGCCTTCCAGGCTTTCATTTTAATTTTTATGATGTTTACATCTGTAAATTCTGCAGGCATCAGAAACATGAATTTGCTGCGTTTAGTGCCCAGGGTTCAGGGAATGTCCTGTGGATCCTAGTGAGAGTTTTTCTGCTGCCGGAGCACGCCTCTGTTTGCTGTTATATGGCTGTTCTTTGCACAGCATGATAAACCATGATCTCTCACACGCACGCACACACACACGCGCGCGCTTTTATGTTGCAGCCATAAATGTATATGGCGTTGTTTTTTTTGTTGTTTTTGTTTTGCTTAGCTTAGCTGTCTGAGCATTGGATTTCATAAAGCATGTCAAAAATATGGGGTTTTCACCTGATTATCTGATTATAAAACAATTCAGTTGTGTTTTAAAATGAGGAGGCAAAGTCCTCACATTGATTTATAATAATAATAATAATAATAGTAAAAAAAAAAAAATATATATATATATATATATATATATATATATATATATATATATATATATATATATATATATATATATATATATATATATATATATATATATATAAAAGGGCCGGGACTTTAACGCGTTAATTATTTGCGCAAAAAAATTAATAACAAAATTTTAACCCTTTAACCACACTTATTTTTGCACCGCGGAACGTTTTTCAATGAATGAGTTTCGACGGACCGATTATACTGGAACACCAACTAGCGCTCCGGAGTCACGACAACAACAAACCATAGTGAACATAAACGAAGAAGCGGATGAGACCACTTTGCTTGGCGCCGTGGATGGGACATTTTGTTTTAAAAAACGAAAGGATGGAAGCATCGACAAGAGCACGGTTGTGTGCAAGCTATACAACAAGGAATTAGCGTATCTCCGCAGCACATCGAGCCTCAAATATCACAAATATGCTTTTGCTACACTTTATGGCAATCATTGCACTGGTCTGCTGGACTGAAATAAATAAACAATATTTTGTTGATTAAGCTTATGTATTCAGTCATTATTCAATGGTATGCTAAAAATCCATGTGAAAAATTACTTCTCATTGTTCTCAGGTCAAATATTTATATGCAATTAAAATGCGATTAATTTCGATTAATTAATTACAAAGCCTCTAATTAATTAGATTAATATTTTTAATCGAGTCCCAGCCCTAATATATATATATATATATATATATATATATATATATATATATATATATATATATATATATATATATATATATATATATATATATAAATGTTATTAATTTTTGTTATGCAAATGCAGCACCAAATCATTATTAATTAAAGCTGGAGTCCATAACTTGCGCTGTAGCAATTAATAAACAGAACTGCATGTGTCTTGTGGAAGAACATTGGAGCCTGAGCTACTTCTCTCTGTTTATGTCTATGGCGAGTCATGACTAGGTCACAGGGACTGTGCTCCTTCGCAGCGGTTCCTACCAGACAGGTCTGAAATAATCCCAATATAAATACTTATTATAAGTGTACCATAATGATTATATAATTATATATATTTTGTATTTCTTTCTTGAACACAAAAAATAGTTATGGACAGCAGCTTTAAGTGCTTTACACCACTGCATCCGATGCTTTGCATTGTACTTGGTGATGTAAGGCTTGGATGAGCTGCTCAGCCATGGAAACCCATTCCATGAGGCTTTCTACGCACTGATCTTGAGCTAATCTGAAGGCCACACGAAGTTTGGAGGTCTGTAGATGTTGACTTCTGCACTGTGACCCTTAGCATGCGCTGACCCCACTCTGTGACTTTACGCGGCCTACCACCTCATGGCAGAGTTGCTGTTGTTCCCAATTGCTTCCACTTTGTTATAATACCACTAAAAGTAGACTGTGGAATATTTAGTATTGAGATTTTTTTTTCACGGTCCCACGTTTGAGTTCACTGAGCTCCGGAGAGCGAACCCATTCTTTCACAAATGTTTGTAGAAGCGTCTGCAAGTCTGAGTAATACTGAATTCAGTGATTTGGAGGGGCGTCCCAAATACTTTTTGACCAAAAAAATCAATAAATCCATATTCATCTTTTAATATTTTTAAATGTGACAAGGACATTTGTTAAATTCACGCAAATAATATCAGTGTTTTTGCAATAATGTGTGTGTTTACAGCTTAAGTAAATCTAGTTGCATCAGTACTTCACTCATGAAGTCTAAACTAAAAGAGAGAGAGAGAGAGACTTCTGATCCCACATGCAAATTGCTTTTTTAGGATTATCCAGTGAAACATTCCCGCTCAAGAAATCTCAGTATTCAGTATGCTGCGTAGCTCTTAGGGTTTACTAGAGTTGATGTAAACGTGAAACGCAATGAAATCAGCCGAACACCTCGAGCATATAATAAACATGCAGACGAGCTGCTGAAGAAGCCAATTACCTCATGTTTCGATTCACTGCTTGCATTTGCATGCGGGGCTGCTTCACTGCACACAGGCTAGATTTCACATCGCTGCAGATGAGTGTTTGACTGAACGGCGCTTTATCAGCAAGATCAGACAAAGTTCTGCAGGATCCGATGGAGGAAGTGTATTTCCAGGATGAAGGAAATATGAACAAAACAAAAACAAACCCGCAGACTAAAGGAAAACCTTTCCCCACTTTAAGAATCGAAAATCAGGACAAATGTTTTGGATTAAATCATTCAAATATATTATATCCTGATCTTGTTGTTGTTTGCAAAAATGGGCCATCAGAAGTTTATTTTTCTTTGCTTTTTGTTTTAGTGATAATACATAATAATAATAATAATAATAGTAATAACAATAAATAATAGATTTTACTTATACTGTCAGATGATACAACAGGCAAAAAAACAAAACAAAAAACAATAGATGCATGGAAGGAGTACTGAAGTGGTTAAAAATAGGATATTAGAGGACAATAATTACGGTCTGACATTTGTGTTGCTATGCTGCGAGCGAACTCGTCTAGGTCAGGACCCGTGCAGAGAAGTGTGTACAGGTCTGTTCCCAGGGGAAACTGTCTCCATGCCAACCAGCTGACCACGAGATTACCGCTGAATAATCACAGACCCCAGATCAGATCAGACGAGGCGATCGAGAGGTGTGAGCAATCATGATGCAACCATGCACAAAGATGTAACGCTGATGGTTGTGATGAGGCATGTTTGTAGAGGCATGTGTGCACACGCATACTATGTCCTAGCGTACACCCCTGAGGAACACCTTTTTAAGGACATTTTCCAAGGGATATCTGAGAACTCCCACACTTAAAGGAACAGCTATTGTAAAAAATGAAAGTTGGCATTATTTAGGGATCCTCATGCTTTTCATATCCTTTCCTTTCTTTATCTACTGTGTTTTTGAAAAAAACAGTGTTAGTATTATTTATATAGTAATATCGTCTTTATTCATATTTTGAATCTGTTTTGTTATATTTCTGTGTATCTTTGTATTTTTATTTCAATTTGAATAATTTTAGTACTTGATCTTAAAAGCTTTTAAGTTTATCATCTAATTTAATTTCAGCTTTATTTCAATTTCTGAACGTGTTTTTAATAGTTGTAGTTTTGATTAACAATTACAACACTGCTTCAAACTTGCAATTCTTTATACCAAACAAGAACCAGTAGCACATCATCAAACCTGGCACTTTGACTATGCTGAAAAGTAATTTTTTTGGTGAACTGTTGCTTTAATAGACAGTTCATCTTTTTTTGCTGTGGTGAGCTTCAAGGCTGCATTGTCTCGTGTTTTTGGCAGGTTGGATTCACTTCTCTGCTGTCTTGCTTTTTTCTGGCAGCTAACACTTCCAGCTGCACCAGGAAAGACAGTTTTTTATATAAAGAAAAAGCAAAACTCAACAGAATAATTCAACTGGTTAATCACAGCACCTTCACATTGACTTTTTTTATGGACACATTGAGTTTTTTTATGGTGTGACTGGTGTAGATTTGCATAAATTTATATAATTTGCACACATTGACTTTGTTTATGGACACATTGAGTTTTTTTATGGTTTAACGGGTGTAGATTTGCATAAATGTATATAATTTGCACACATGCTCAAGTTTGTCATAATGTAGTAATTCTCTGTCTCTTCTTTTGAGTAGTTAACCCAAAAATATTCAATCACCCTTATTCCGAATCATTCCAAACCTGTATTATCCTGGATGCCAGCCGAATTTAGCCCCGCCCACAACATTTTTAGCTCGGGCAGTTCGGTCTGGCCTTGCTCCATAGAGGAGTAATTATCTCCGAACAGAAACTGTTCGGGCCAATGAAATCATCAGGGCGGCCTTTAGACGATGAGGGACAGATGAAAAACAGTAACTAATCATCACGTCATCAAAGGAGCTTGGATTATATTTTTTCGAATCCTAAACGGAGAGCTTGTTTGTATCTGCATTCACCTTCACAATTTCTCTCAGAAATGATGATCATGTTGGGTAAGTACTCTGTGAAATCCGTTAACATTGGGACGTATAACAGGCGATCTATTCGTGATCAAACTATTTGCGTTGCAGATCTAAGCAGTTCAGTCATTTGTTGGACTACTACACAATAATAGAAAGACGTGTTTTATTGCTATTATCTCATCACATTTGAAGCGCCGCTAATGTAAATTGGTAGAGGAACAATTTATATTTTATGCATTGGGAATTTGGGATACACATAGCTGCCTGCTGGGGTGGCAATGGTCTTTCTTTTAGGGTGGCAGTTGAAAACCCCCCTGCCACTGTCATATTTTCTTACATTTTTATTCCACATGTTGAGGTGACGCAGCCGGATCTCATGAAAAATCTGTATAAATAGTACGAGTGTGCAATGTCGTGGAATGTATACGCCAAAACTCATTTTGGCGTGCATATGATACGCTGTTTTATGCGTGCATATGATACGCATTTTATGGTGTATTATACATACGAACTCTAGTATTATACATGCTCAAAACACACTTTTACATAAAATAACATTTACTTGCTCTTGATTTAGCCTATATGCAAATCATGCTGGGAACTAACAAGCCCCACCCAGTTTCAGTTAATGCATGTAACATGTCATTCATGTAACACAACACAAACAGATTACGTTTGACTTCAATTCGACTTATATTTAAGTGGATTGAACACAATCAAATTAAGTTTGGACAAAATGTATAGCAATTGTGTTGATTTAGCTCATTTTAACTGCTACTTGAAAAAGCAGCACATCTTAAAGGGTTCATGACATGTTTTTTTTTTATTTTATGTTCCTTGTTGTTCACTTGTAATGTCATTTTTTTTTGCAGAATCCCCCCCAAAACAGTACTTTTAACCCTCATTCTGACCCTCTGTCTGTATTTAAAGGGTTACTTCAGCGATTAGCATATGGCTTTGTATCAGTAGAAACCCTGGAGTATATTCAAATGATTGTGCTTTCCCCCCTCATATCTCCCTAAGACAAGAGATTTATGCATTTTATTTCTGGAAAAATTCCTCCTATGATGCAAATTGACGATTTTTGCATCATAGGAGGAATGTTTGCCTAAAGGCTAAAGACTACAGCCAGCAGAGGGCGCCATTTCCGCATGTTTTGAATGCATGTTCATGCATGTTCTGCATGAATCTGCGCATGGGGGATGGGAGATTACACTCAGCTTGCAGGGAGAGCTCAGCTCAGCTACAGGCACTCATTTAAACGGAGCTATGGTGTGCATGCAATGTAAGTCTTTTAACTTCTCAAATTAATTTCTATGAAAGTTAAGCTTGTAAAGGCATGAACTGAAACGCGCCAGATCGAACTCACGTTGTGAATGTATGCCGCGAGTGTAGTCGCGATTACCTCAGCTCTCATCACTCCTGCAGTTAGTGCTCAGAGCTGTGATACTCGCGCGGTGACTCACTCATTATATTGAACAGACACGTTCAGTTTTTAATTGTAGTGTCTTCTCTAACTCAGTCACTGTAATCAAGTTGGTGGCTTTGGGAATGGCCTCACAGGGCAGCGAAGCATTCTGGGAATTGTAGTCTTTCATCCCCATGGGACAAAAATACATTTTCTGTCTTTTCTCAGTCTAGAAGACACCAAATTCAAAAATAATTTCACATTTCTACTGCATTGATGACCCAGTTTAAATACAGATTCATCTTCCCAGTGCTGAAGTACCCCTTTAAGGGGTGGCTCATATAAGGCTTGACACTAAACACCCTTTTTTATGATTGGCTAATGTCATTCATTGCACAGAAACACTATCAACACCCATCCACAGCACAGTGTTTTAAAAACACTGTCCACATGAAACCGTCCTTTTCTGACAGAACATTATGAAATAATTTACTTGTGGTTTGTGATGCAGTTGCTATCAGATCCAATACAGCTGCTGCTTCATCTTTTAACAAAAGTTTATTTGCATACTCTCCATTATACTGTGCCTTTTTTACAATATAAAATGCTCCGAACAAACATAATCCTCCGATGCGATCCGGGAAGCCATTCAAATAAAGCATCCACTTGTTTCCAATGCTGGGATCTTTCTGTAGTCTGTAACAAGCTTTTTAAACTGGCCAAGTCAAAGCAAACGCTCTTTCACTCTTCCATTTGTCCTGTTTTTGACAGACTTAAGTGCGTGGAGTATATAAGAAACTCAATGCGCATCTGTATACTGTATGCAGTGTAGACAGCGTGAGTTATTATAATAAGTTCTATTTGCTTTTGACACAGCGCTCACGTATAGGCAAGGTAATGCCTGTGGGCCGGGCCTGTGGTGTGATGATGAATAGTTATTCGTCAATGTCTTGCTCTGGAGGCAGTCATATGCAAATGTAGTTGCCTGTGTGACACCACAGATCCCGCAATATCAAAACGAGCTGTTTTTGGTGCTTGATTAAATAAATGCTTTGTTCATACCGAGGAGGACGTTTTAAGCCATGACATTTTTAGTTTTAATGATTCAAAGGCTTCTTATATGTCAAAAGATCAAGGCAAATTTGATTCCTCATGTCAAGACTTTTTTAAATAATGACTTTGCATTTACAGTTTGCTTACTGATTGTAGCTGTGGAAAATAATGTGTTGTTTTTGTGTTTTATAAATGCCTTGCAGTAAATCATCACATGGTCACAATCATCATAGGGTCCAGACGCAGCTGCGGCAACCGCACGGGTTCCATGTTGAGTCTTTGACATGTGATTATGTGTAAAGCATGGCTGGTATTATCTCTGAGAGCTTTAGATGACTCGCTCTCATTTGAGTGAACAGATTCTTGGATCAGGAAAAAGACCCACGTTCTAGTCCACCTTAGTTTTGTATCTTGACCAATGTGTTTAAACTGTCTGAAAGTTTAATTTCAAATTAGTAGTTTTTTCAAGCAACTCATTTTATATTCTCTTCTGTTTAACCACAAATGCTAGCTTGCTCACAGGAAGTGATGTCATGAGTCTCTTTTCCTTCCGTTTTTGAGCTTGGCGTATTCTGAGTCAGCTTTAAACAATGACTCAGTGTGAAAGATTAGGAACCAGAGGAAGTTCCTCTGGTCTGCTGATCTGAGAAAAGGCTTTCACTCCCCCCTGTAAGGGTTGTAGCGTCGAGGACTTTTCTCTAGTGTGTCCTGGCAGTTTTAACCCTCCGACTTTCTTTTCCAAAACCAAATGTCCAAAGTCTACATTGACAGCAGCCACCTTGTGAGGCAGCATCATAGAGCCTCAAGTAACTGATTTGAAGCGCACTGCATCACGTGAAGCCTCAAACACTCGCAGTGTCTGACAGCAGTGTTTTGCAGATGATGCTAAGTATCACAATACTCAAATGCTAATGTTTTAACCAGGAGCCCACAACAACAACAAAAAATGTTTGCAGTGCTGGGTTTGCTGTCACTGTGAAGGACACGTGATGCTGCTGTATTTTTGAATCCAGCATAAGGTACTGCCTTCTTTTCCGACCAGACTTTGCACCGCAAGTGTGCATTTTATGCCGCAAAATTGTTTCAAAAGGTCGCTCACAAAATTGTGTACGTTTTTATTCTGGGTCTGATTCTTGCCAGCTGATAAAAGGCTCACAGAGTTGCTCTGGATGTATATACAGTTAGACATTATAAAACCGTGATAAGGAAGTGTGCTGCTTCTGAGTGAAATCAACTTGTGGTTATGTGGTTTACAAACAGCAAGTGTTTCAGATAAGGTGTCTAAAAAAGCAGTTGTGGGTTCCTGCTTTTATCAGGCATCATTTCTTGTTGGTTCCTGTGCCAAAACAGTTCTTTTTTATCTACATACTATCTATAAGTTCTGCTATTTTTTTTTTTTTTCTGCACAACTTGAAATAATAATAATGCCTAATATCAAATATGCTGAGAGTCGGCATCGGCTGTTAACTCTCGCACGTGAAGCTTATTGGTAAATGAAGCATTCGACTGAACATTGCTAGTGGCACGCCGGCTTTTCAGTGTGTGTTTGTAATAATACGGTCCCCCAGGAGATCATGCAGCACTGCTCTAAATGCAGCAATTAAAACATCGGTTTGCTTTTAAAGCATCTTAGCGGCCCTTGGAAGGGGTTTGGAGGTGCCTTTGTGTCTCAGATCTGAGACCGTATCTGAAGATCTATGTGAAACTGTTTCAGGCACCTGTATTCCCTGCTTTCTTTTTAGTCCATCAGTCCTTTTTAAAGATGACTCAGTTTCCTTTATGCTATTCATTTTATTCATCATTGTTTTCGTCGCTGTCAAAACAAGATCTGATTGTGAAGTGGTGACCTGCAGGTCTACTCTCAAAGAAATGCAAGGATGAGAGAAATATAGTCTGTGTCCTGCTTATGATGGCGATATGCCAGTGATGGTAAGCAATTTTTGTGCTAGTAAAGAAACAGAAAGTGATTTAATGTGAATAGAGAGAGACTGTATGTCACAGAATCTGTCAGGTTTTGTGGATAATGTGGACAATAGTAGATAAATTGACTCCACTGCTACTTTATTTACCCCCGTTAAAATCATATATTACATTTATTATTTGACTATATGTATTATCAAAGTTCACTTTTTTTCTAAATGAAACTTTAATCAGGAAGTTATAAAATGTTCGAAAAAGTCTTAAATGAATATATTTGATAATTAATTTGAGCTATTTATTAGTTAAGATTAGTTTATTAGTTATTTATTAGTTAAGACATTTCTATAGGGAATATAACATTTTATTTTATTATTTTATTTTATTCTATTCTATTATTTATTATTTTAATCATGACTCTACCCTACTATTTTATTATATAATTTTATTTTATTTTAAAAAGTCAAACATAAATATATTAAATAATTAATTTTAGTCATTCAAAATATTTCTATAGGGAATATTAATTTTTGTAATGATGTTACTCTATTCTATTTTTTGTCTATTTTTACTTTTTTCTATTTATTTTATTCTATTTTTAATCTCTACTGTAGTCTTTTATTATTTTATTTAACTTTTTAATTGTATCATTTTATTTAATGCTTAGAAGGCAGACCAAAACATGGCGAGTCTAATGTTAATTTTATATTCACTTTGCCTGAGGTTGTTTACCATCTCGTAGTGTCTGACTGTCTCTTACAGAAAGTAAATTGAAGCATCTTATTATTACACCTGTGCTCTCCTTCATGTTTTCGTGTCTGTTTTTGCTCAGCCTGGTTTCCATGGCTGGTGAGTTTTAGGTTCCTAGTAAATACATTAATCAAAATGAAACCTGTCACAGTATTTTTTTTCACATCCACCTCCTTCTCCTTATCTTTTTGCACGTCACGTGTCAAGGTGAAAAGCTTCTGCTCACAACATTAAAATTCTGTGTAATTTAATGGAAGAAATATTAGAGAATATGTTGCAAATTCTAACTTGAAGCATGTACATTTCTGTGTGTATACTTTCAACACACTGGCCAAGCTCTAACTTTCACATTTTGCAGAGTTGCATAAAGTATATTTCTGGTCTATAAGTGTAAAACTTCAGCGTGAAAAAAAAAAGCCATCTCTAGCATTGTGGCCGCAACATTTGCATGGACAAGAACCTTTTTTTTTTTGTTGGAAACTATACAAATAATTTTTTTATCATTATTTTGCAACAGTATTCATGTGGAGCATCAGGGTTTTTCTCGAATACTAACAGTATCTGAAGTGTTCAGAGAAAAAAAATCATTTTTCATCTTCCTCACTTGATAACGGTAGATCTTCCATTTAAATGTGAGTTCTCGAGTCAGCAATAGTGTGTGTGCTGATAAAACCCTTCAGCTGGAGCATGTTTGACATGACTGAACAGGATTGACTGATAAAGGCAGAGAATCGAGAGGAGGAAGGAAAAAAGAAACCAGAGGGTTGTGTTGGTTTTTTGACTTTTCTTGTTCTGTGGTCTGTGACCAGAGCAAAAGCATTAGACTTGTATCATGTGCATGTGAAAGCAGCGTATGTTTATTTTGGCGCTTATACACTATTAACAGGTTACACTATTCACACCATCCGTGAGAGCGGAGCTGGACTGCATCACAGAAACGAATATGAAGCAATATAAAATAATGGACTGCACTTAATGTCAAGTACTTTTTATTGAATGAATGTGACTGTATCCAGATATACGCTTCAATTTGGGCTTTATATAAAGATTCATTGCATGTGGATGCAAATGTGGTTTCACTTCTCAAGTAAATTATATTATTCATAATTCCTTATGGTGCACTCCTGATAGCTGTTTTATAATTTGTAGCTGATATTAAAGGTAATGCTCAGTGTAGTAACCTTAAGTAAGCTCGTTGATAGATTAAACATTCGCCGTATCCGGCCGGCAAAACTGCGAACACATCTTCCCTTCTTAAGAATGACTTCAGTGCCGTTCTTTGTTCTTTTCTCAGAGAAAAGCTTAACTCCAAGTCTTCCAGAGTCGTGGTCAAAGCTGATTCGAAAGACCGCCGTTCGCCAGCTTCTGTGTTTACTAGAAGCACGCAAACGCAACTCGGTCGTCGTCATTATGACCCCACCCACTGACTCTATACACGATGTGATTGGCCCGACAAGAGTTTGGCGTTTACAGCTCAGAAGGGTATTGAGAGTTGCTAGACGACACTCGCGGGCAGATTAGATTTGCTGCCGCTAGGGTGCGTCTAGATTTCTAGGCTAACTGAACGCATCTCCAGAGAGGAATCCTTTTATTTATTTTATTTTATGTTTGTGTGTTGCCCATGTGTGTGTAACAAGCAGAGTGTGTGCATGTTTTGCACCCACCGATAGATGCATAGTACTAAAGCGCCCTTTAACCAGTTAACCCCCCACCGGATGTTTTACACAAACTATTCAATCAACTATCACAAACTATACATCACTTGAAAGCTAAAACGGGTTAAAGAGAAAAGGGTTAAATGAAATGCTAAAGCACTAAACATTAGCATAATAAACGCGGTACTTATGAAGCTAGAAATATGACAAAATTATCTGAATTTGAATTGTATAAATCTGAATTATTGACAAGTGTAATCTAACAAAATTAAATATGTTGCATTTTACATAGAACTGAATTAGAATATTTAAATGTTGAAAATAAAACATTTGAAATTGTACAGACATGTATTTTCAAACAGCAGATATTTTGTTGTGAATGAATAGACTGGAAAATTTAAAATACAGATTTAAGATTTCAGATGAAGAAGAAATTCAGATCTTACAGAAAGTAGTCCAGAGGTCATCATCAGGGAAGAGTAAAGGATGCCAGAAAAGATGAACGGAGCACCATCTGATCATTTCATTTCCTATTTGTAATGGAATAAAGAGAATATCGAACAGCCCTTTTATACTTTTTTGTTTAGTTTAAATTAATGCACGGAAAATTTTATATCGGCTAGATTTCTCATTTTTCATGCGTGGTTTTACAAAACGCTGATTAGTGAAGAAAATCTCCGCATTTGACGTCAATATTTATGACTATGACAGAATTTATGCACTAAAACCAAGGCATTGCAATTGCATAAATTAATATTAAAGTTTAAAATAATAATACATACTATATATATATATATATATATATATATATATATATATATATATATATATATATATATATTAGTGTTGTCAAAAATATCGATATTTCGATATATATCGATACTGGAATATCTGAAACGATACAATTCTCAGTTTTTACAGTATCGATACCAGCTGCGCTCTCCTCTCCGACCGAAAGCGAGTTGACACACACCGGCATATTCTCCCTCAGCCCGGTTAACCTCTGAGCACGACGAACACGCGTTCTGCTGGACTTTTTCCTCATTCCTCATGTGTGATCGGTTTGAATTTCGCGCGGGATTGCTCATAAATTAATTCTACTAATCCCCGCAGATTTCGTGCTCACATCTGAAGCGCACACACACAGCCTACCGTAATAAAGCCGCCTCTGACATGATACACGTGCAAACATTTGCTTCTTTTTCCAACTTATTATTGGTCAAATACACTCAAAGAATTATCAGTGCACACCTGGAAGAGTATTAACGTAACCACAGTTGCAAACAGTTCAGGAAGAACGAGTAACAGGAACAGTGTTTAGGATCCATGCGTCCGTTAGTCTTAAAGGGACCGCAGTCATTTGTTATTCAAACTTCAAAAAGACAAACGATCAACTGCTCTTGACTGATCAACTTGTGTAACTTTAATAGTTTCATCTGTACGCTATTGAATTTTTTTACAAAGAACATTATCCAATGTTGTTTTAAATGTAATTACTTTGCATTTTTTTTAATTCAGTTTCTTATCTGAATGTTAGACCTACCTGAAAAAATAAAGCAGTCTATTTAATTTGTATCTTCTATTCTATTGCATTTATTTGTGCTATTGTTTGTAATCTGTTTATTTGTTCTTATTTTATTACTGTTTACTCGTCTTTTAAAATTCAATTCACCATTCGAAATCAAGCTTCCTTGTGCTGTGTGTAAGCTATTGCAACACAATTATGTTACCCCATTGTAAAAAATAGCAAAAATTTGAGAATTTTAATAGTAATTGATCAATAATTGTTCAAATCAAAACGATGCCCAACCCTAAGGAACATGCTGGCCACATGAATTTTTAGTAAAAAATAACAATGAATAATAACAAGTTCTGTTGTCATATTAAGCATCTTATCTTTTTTTTCTTTTCTTTTCTTTTTTTTTCTTTTTCTTTTTTTACTGTGGTATCGATTTAGTATCGATATATCGATATTTTAGTCTGGTATCGTATCGAAGTCATAATTTTGGTATCGTGACAACACATATATATATATATATATATATATATAATATCAAACATCCTCCCTCACATCTCCCACTCCCTCTCTCATTTCCATCAATAGGGGTGAGGGGGAGATGTGAGGGAAGATGTTTCGGCCGGGACTTTTTACTGCACCAAGTCGAAGTACTCTCAGAAGTGCTATTCCACCATACATTATAGTTCTCCTTTTTAATCCGATTAGAAAAGCGCCACGTTTTATTTTATGCCACCAAACATCGTTCAGCTATTGGTGTAACTGTATTTAAATAGGGAACACGTGGAGGTGTTTGGTCGCTTCTAACTTGATCTCTGTTTGGTACCATAGTGAATGAACTGGGCTTAGTGGGCTAAGCTAAACGCTATCAGATCGTCACCGCGCGTCAGAGAGATTAAGTGCACACACTCATAGAGAGGTATGTATCAACTTGTTTTAGTTAAGGGAGTAACATAGTTTGATATAGAAAGCGGTGAAGTATCCCTTTAAATCATGTTAGTTTAAAAATCCTAAAAAAGCTGACCAGCTGGTTTCATTTACTCAAGCCAATTTTATTTACATTTGCTGTTTGCCAAGGCTCATTTTGGCCCCTATATGTTTGTGAAAAGGAGTGTGTGTGCATTTTTGTTTGAGTACTTACCTTCGTAAATGAATCACAGGTGACAGGTGTGTGTGTGTGTGTGTGTGTGTGTGTGTGTGTGTGTGTGTGTGTGTGTGTGTGTGTGTGTGTGTGTGTGTGTGTGTTTTCTCTCACAATTTTGCCAAGGCTCATTTTGGCCCCTATATGTTTGTGAAAAGGAGTGTGTGTGCATTTTTGTTTGTGTACTTACATTCGTAAATGAATCACAGGTGACAGGTGTGTGTGTTCTCTCACAATTTGCCAAGGATATCTATTTTTAGCTTCAGCCAAAATACAAAACTGCTCGGCAGAAGGCAGGAGGCAGAGCGCAGGTGATTAATGAGACCCTGCGGTTTTACCTCCCTCACCTCAGTTACACTCTCACACACTGCAGCAAAGCCTTTAAGAAATCATACGTATGCTAGGCAAGCACACTTTTAAAGGGACAGGCCACTTATAAATTAAAATAATCCTTTACCCACACTCATGTTATTCCAAACCTGCATGACAGTCTTTTTTTTCCTTTTTTTAAAATGAAAACTTGAAAGAACATCTCAAGCTATTTTTTTTATTTTTATTTTTATTTAATTTTTTTGTGCGTTCAACGGAGAAAAAGAAAGTTACACAGGTTTGGAACGACGACACAAGGGTAAGTAAAGGTTGACTGAATTCTAACGTTTGGCTGAACCTTTCTTTAAATCAGAAAACATCCTGGCTTTCAGAACAGATGTGGGATGCTCTCTCAAAGAGAATCGGCTCTGTGGCTCTGACTCAGAGATTGGACCGTAACCAGAGTCCAAAACCCCCACGCGGACCGGGCTAGCCCAGGTGCAGTGGACACAATGCAGGCCTTTCTTCCACTGGGGCTGTTTATGTGCAGCATCTGAGAGGAAGAAAGCAGAGGAAGAGAGAGCGATCGCAGGAAGTGAGCTGAAGGAGAAGTGTTCAGGGACTCTGGAGGGGATTGCAGTATTGACCAGCTATAGATGGACAAGGCTTAAGGTTTTTGCCAATGCCCTGCAATAGTGCACTGCATTATTTATTTAATAAAAATAAATTATATATATGGTTTATATTTAATATAGTATTCTTTAATATATATTATTTGAACTTCAGTCTTCAGTACTGAAGTTCGAGTTGGACTTTGATTGTTTGACTGTTTAGTTTAGTCTTAAAGGCTCATCTCGCATCAGATCCGCGTCTCTTTCCCAGCCATTGCCATAGATCGCATCGCTGTCACATAATATTCTCTAATACCCGTCTGCCTCCCGACGGCCGACGCAGAATCCTGGCTTTGTCTGTCCTGCTGTCTTCCATCTATGATACACGATGAGAACACAGCCGTATCATCAACGCACGCTGCGGCCCAGAGATATGCTTTTATAACCTAATACTGCGCTGACAGGAAACAGATGCCCGCTCAGAGAGGGAAGCGCACACCAGGAAAAGAAAATACAGTTAAGTGGAAAGAAAACAGAAGAGAGTGAGAGAAGACGGTTTTCTATTGGACATTTAGGTTATCTTGATTTGTGTGTCAGTGCGTTCATTCTGCTTGGTTTGTGGTAATTTGGTAATCAGATATGCATGTTATTTCGAAGTGGGAAATCAGGCTATTAATGATTAAAGTTTTGCCCTTATTTATGACAGACAGTTAAAATCAGGGCACTGAATCCAGGCCGTCCTTCGTTTCTTTTGGCTAGGAAAAAGACACGCGATTAGAAGCGATATTTCAAGCGCTACCAATGGGGAATTGATAAACCACGTGTTGGCAGCTTTCTGTGTGCTGAAGACAGTTTCAATCGCCACAGTGCCTCTTACTCGAGCTGTTTTATATGCTGTCCACAGACAATCATTTAACTCGTCGCTCGGTTTGAGAACATTTCATGTGTACAGTAATGCACAAACTATATTAAACGGGGCAAGCGTTCTGTAATAGCAAATAATTCCAAATAATATTCACTGAATGCATTTTTTTGCATTATTATTATTATTTTATGCATATTTAATTTTTATGCATATTTAATTTTATATAGCATTTATTTTATTTATTAATTAATGAATTATTATTATTTTAAAGCATTTTTATGTCTTTCTTTGTCCTCGCTGAAGTACTTACATTTAATTCTGCTGTACAAAAATGCGATGTAAAGTCCTTTAGATGAGGGTCTGCTTTTCGAGGCAGATGAACTATGTAGGAAACGCCCTTGTATTTTTTGTTTTTATCTGTAATGCTTTATGCTAGTTAAATTAAAGTAGTCTAAAGGTGATATTTTCATAAATGATGTCCTGAATTATAACATACATGTTGTGAAACGCATCTTATTATGAGGAAATTAGCCCTGATTTTCTTAGTTTGTGAGTGAACTTTTTTTCTTTGTAATTTATCTGATAAATAATCGCATTAATCACCCAAATAGTTGATTTAATAGACAGCAGTCATTTATTAAGAATAGCTAGTTTAGTTCTGCGAGGATTGATAAGATTAGATATAATTTCGCACGGGCAAGGTAAGTCGTAATAAGATGAGTCTCAACATGCAGGGGCTGTTTTCAGGAGGAACAACAACCAGGAATAATTGAATTAAAAACATTCATATGAAACAGCTCTTGTGAATATGAGTGAGTCACATAAGGAGCGGCTATTGATAAATCCATTCTGAATCACTGTTAAACCCAAATGCGCGGGTCACGCACATGTGCACGTTACATGACTAAACTTTCATTCAAAGAGGCTTTGTGGAGTATTTACAGGACCGTTCCTGTAATCCTGGTAAAATGTAGCCGCGTTTTGCTCGGATATCTCGCATGCTAATGGAGGTTTTAAATATAAACCCTGATCTCAGTGCTAGAAGACTGTCTGGCAGAACACACGCTGCTAATTAGTGCGATTTTTGCCCAGGGACTCACTCAGCGCCTTTAAAGCACACGGGTACAGATACAGTGGAAGTGAAACTGCCCTGGCTCATGGATTTGTCTGGAAAAAAAAGCAGCAGTAGTTCTTCTTTGATTCAGGGATGTGTAGCATCTCAGGAGAGGCTAAAGGTGATTGGATGAGACGGGTCACACAGAGCAGTGTGGGTCTCAGCAGTATTATGCATTCATGAAATAGCAGCGCAAATGGCCTTTGCACATTTAATAGCTCTTCAAATCTTTCTTTTCTGACTGTATAATGTATTAGTGGTGCTTGTGAAGACAGGAATCACTATTATTATTGCTCATATTTTGCATTGGTGATTTGAACAAACCCCTGACCCATCGACTCTGGTGTTTAATAACTCATGTGCTATTATCATTCAAAGCTTGTTTGTTTGGACGATACTCACCCGGCCATTTTTGAATGCTATTTTATTCGTTTATTTAAAACATTTATTTATTTATTTATTTTATTTTATTGATTTACATTTATGCAATTGGCAGATGCTTTTATCCAAAGCGACTTACATTGCATTCAAAGTACACATTTTACATCTTTGTCAATTCTTTTAATTTAATTTGCACTTATTTTTGTGGTATTTGTCATTTTTAAAGCTTCCCAGCCACACATTTATTTCACATCTCTTCTATTTCTTTTTTCTTTTTGCTGATGCACTTGCATTTAATTCCGCTCTGCAAAAACGTGAAATTTGAGCTGTAAAGTTGGCCTGTGAAGTGAGGTGCCACTTTTCTAGGCCGATAAACAGGGTTTACACCATAAAAAGGATGCGAACGAAGCTGACAACTTGCATCTGCCTTTACGAACGATCCGCTCCAGTGGTGTGCTCCACGCTCAGGACGTTAGACCTATTTTGCTGTCACATCTAGAGACCGAGAGTCTGTTATCATCCAGCTGAAGCTGAAATCGGTCCCGCGGAACCCCAGCACGAGAGACACTCACTGTGGAGAGCATCAGATGTGACCCGCTGGAGGAGATCAGATATTATTCTCTGCTCATCAAGGGAGTTCACGGGCAGGACATCGGCCGTCAGAGATCCCGTCCTTTCATCTGCTCTTTAAAGGTTACACAGACATTTTTCTGCTCACCAGGGACGACACAGACACACCGAGAGGCTCAGAGACGTGTGTTTATTGATGTTACGCCGATTTCCATGGAGTTTTTTGGAAGTATTATATTAGTGCTGCCTTTGAGTCATGATATGAAACACTGTAAAAAAAAAAAAGTTGAGTTAACTTAAAAAAATAAAGCAACCAGCTGCAAAGCATTTTTGAGTTTACTCAACTTCAGTGGTTGAAGTTATGCCAAATCATTTTTGAAAGTTCACTAAACTTATTTGATTAAGTTAATTATACTTTACTCAGTAAGTCCATCTAACTACCAGTCCAACTCAAAGAAACAAGTTAGCCCAACTTCAGAGGTCTTGAAGTTCAGTAAACTCAAAAATGCTTTGCAGCTGGTTGCTTTATTTTTTTAAGTTAACTCAACTTTGTACTTTTTGTAAGTTGGTTCAACTTTGAAACCAAAAAGTTGGTTCAACTTTTTCAACTTACCAGTCCAACTCAAAGAAACAAGTTAGCACAACTTCAGAGGTCTTGGAGTTCAGTAAACTCAAAAATGCTTTGCAGCTGGTTGCTTTATTTTTTTAAGTTAACTCAACGTTGTACTTTTTGTAAGTTGGTTCAACTTTCTTCAAATATCTAACCCAGATACTTGTGTACCCACCACATTAAGAATCCAAATACAGCCAGAACAAACCACACTGAAAATACAACACAATACAAAATACATTGCCATCATTACAGAAAAATTTTATTGACAATTCTGCAAAACAGCATTTTCTGTCTCCAATAGGTACATTAAAAGGTGATGAACTTCTACTCCACTCTTCAATATTTATAAACAAAAAAAGATTATGCACTAAATTAGAGTACAAACTGAAATAAATAAATAAATGCTCAACCTTATGATTATCCATAAAGACTGCAGCAATTTTTTTAAGGACCAGACTCTTGCTGAGCACTGGGGGTCAAGAACATTAAACACTTTTGAAAAAAATATTTAGTAACAATTGCAGCAAAGGTATTGCACATTACCTGGTCCAATCTGCTCTTAGTACTACAGAGGGGCACCTTATATTTGGGTTTGAGTGGATGGTGGCATCATTTTCAAAGATGGTTAAGATCCTCATCTTCTCCCTTTATCCTGGCTCTATGTCCTGCAATAGAAATAAGCATAAAATTAGGGATTTTCCAGTGGACCACAGTGTGTTCAGTGTGTTCCTAAACATGCTCATGTAACTTTATTTGAAAAGTAAAGGTGGCCCTGATTATAAAGGGTTAGTTCCTCACAAAAATGAAAATTAGACCATGATTTAATCACCCTCAAGCCATCCTAGGTGTATATAACTTTCTTTGTGTCAGAGTTATATCAGAGTTATATATTAAAAAGCGCATTTTTACCTACCCATCCATCAGCTATTCTATCCATCATATAACTGCCCCACACACAAGCGCATGTTGACTTGCATACCGTTGGAAGCTAGATATTTTAGTCTATACAGTTTTAAGTATGGATATTTTTCTTACACAAACACGCTACTTCGCTTGAATGAATGAATGATACACTTTTATGATGGATAGATGCACTTTTATGGACTTCAAAACAGAAACCACCATTCAATGCCATTATAAAGCTTTGAAGAGCCATGATATTTTTTATTTAACTCTGCGTATATGAAGAATGTCCAATACACCTGACTTCAGGGTGAACAAACCATGGGCTAATTTTCATTTTTAGTTGAACTAACCTTTTAAGCTTGTTCAAATTCAGCCATTGAACTAAAACTGATAAACATATTATATTTCCCAAGCCCAAACACTGCCACACCTGAACCTGTGCTGTTAGAAGCCATTTCAGCATTGATGTAATTACAATGCTGATTCAACAACAACTTGTTGAATTTGTGCTCTCAGATGAAATCAAACTGATCACTGAGAAAGATTCAAATATGATTTTTCAATTTAGTATTTTTTACCATGACTTTGTACCCTGCTTTCGTCTCTTTACTCTGCCTTTTGGCTGACAGAGAGCAAATGATAAGTTTGTATACCTAAAAGGACCTGATAAACAGGTGAACAGGTGAAGTATTTCAGGCATGAGTGTATATGCTGATGATGACACACATCATCTTACCAGGCAAGTCTTCAGGATGTTTCCAAACTTTTCTCTTATAAACAAAGGTCCCTCTGAAAGTTGTGGCCTTTCTTTGAGCAAGTACAATGGAGTGACTGAAAGACAGAAAAAACAAATATGGAACAAGTTATATCCAAGTTATATCCTAAGAGAGGCATGGGACTTAGCTTGACAGAGAGATGACACCATTCAACCTTTAATCAAACATATATCACATGCTAAACAATTACCTGATGTTCATGTTGGTCTAGTAAGAACTTCATCTCATCTCCATTCTCTGTACAACTAGATGTGTGTTCATCCAATGAAGGGAAAAGGTGCTCTCCTGTAATACTCAGCACAGACCCTGAAAAAAACAAAAACATTGTTATAACAGTAAAAATTAAGTGTACACTTCATTTAGATCTAAAAATAATAAACTCACCTGATCTTTCAAAAAGTCACATTTTTTGCACATCTGCCAGATTTTTGTCAATGCATCACTGATGTTTGATGTTGTTGCTTTTTTTTTCTTTTTTTCTAAACAGGACAAATACAAAAACAAACACAAAAGCAGTTACAGTGTGTTAATTTAACGCGTAGCATTACAGAAATGGAATAATACAATGTGAAAACAACCCAATGCATAGTCTTCACTGTATTAATTAAATATAAATGTATTTATAAAGATACAAAAGAGCATTAAGTGATTTTGTCTTGTTGTTTGAGTAACAACAAGACAGCAGGTACATAGATTGCTGTCCCCTTAAGAGCTAAGGCACATATCTAATACATCCTACTAAAAAACCTTGGATTCACTAAATTATTTATGTTCACTTAAGACATAACCTACTGTGTTTACGGTAATGCTACCCACTGTGAGCTTTTTGACAAAATAGACCTGATAAACAGGTGAACAGGTGAAGTATTTCAGGCATGAGTGTATATGCTGATGATGACACACATCATCTTACCAGGCAAGTCTTCAGGATGTTTCCAAACTTTTCTCTCATAAACAAAGGTCCCTCTGAAAGTTGTGGCCTTTCTTTGAGCAAGTACAATAGAGTGTATGTGACTGAAAGACAGAAAAAACAAATATGGAACAAGTTATATCCAAGTTATATCCAAAGAGAGGCATGGGACTTAGCTTGACAGAGCGATGACACCATTCAACCTTTAATCAAACATATATCACATGCTAAACAATTACCTGATGTTCAAGTTGTAAGAACTTCATCTCATCTCCATTCTCTGTACAACTAGATGTGTGTTCATCCAACGAAGGGAAAAGGTGCTCTCCTGTAATACTCAGCACAGACCCTGAAATCTGCACATCTGCCAGATTTTTGTCAATGCATCACTGATGTTTGATGTTGGTGCTTTTTCTTTTCTTTTCTAAACAGGACAAATACAAAAACAAACGCAAAAGCAGTTACAGTATGTTAA
Source organism: Pseudorasbora parva (assembly GCF_024679245.1). Classification (NCBI taxonomy): domain Eukaryota; kingdom Metazoa; phylum Chordata; class Actinopteri; order Cypriniformes; family Gobionidae; genus Pseudorasbora; species Pseudorasbora parva. The sequence goes on along the minus strand of NC_090192.1, from coordinate 37,139,237 downwards.
TTTATCATGTAGCATTACAGAAATGGAATAATAAAAAGATATTACAACCCAATGCAGTCTTCACTGTATTAATTAAATATAAATGTATTTATAAAGATACAAAAGAGCATTAAGTGATGTTGTCTTGTTGTTTGAGTAACAATATATACACAAGACGGCAGGTACTTAGATTGCTTTCACTTTAAGAGCTAAAGCACATATCAAATACATCCTACTAAAACATCTTGGATTCACTAAATTATTTATGTTCAATTAAGACATAACCTACTGTGTTTAAGGTAATGCTACCCACTGTGAGCTTTTTGACAAAATTGGGTATATGTTTCACTATCAAATTGCAATAAACACAAAAGATTAGCACTTACATGCTGTCTTTAACATTTTTAACATCATGCACGTCCTTCTTATTCTTTTCTCGTTCAAGCATGTTTCCTCACACTTGTCTAAGTTGTCAATAACGTTGAAGCTGTAACTTTTGGCGCGCGTTAATCAAAACAAAACGGTGTGCATGCGTCTTGCGGAAGAACATTGTAGTCGGAGCTACTTCTCTCTGTTTATGTCTATGAGGACGAGTCACGCCGAAAGTATTGTGCTACTCCGCATCGACGCCGACTGAGCTAAAATAGTCCCAAAATAAACATGTATTATAGGTGTAGCGTAATGATTCAAAATAAGACAAAAACACGGTTTAAAAAATGGATTCATAAAGTACTTGCTCATTGTATCTATTTCGTAAATTTTGAACATAAAAAAAGTTTATTACAAAGTGAAGCTTTAAATAGACGTTACTGTGCTACGTGTACAATCTCTAGCAAAATAGGCCTACATTTTATATAGTCTCCATTAAAAATATAGTCCATCCAGCCATACTCTAGCTGTATATGTTGATATATACCTTCAAATGTTAACAGATTGCTAACAGGATCACCGAACATAACAGATAACAAACAAGATAACTAATCACCACATGCTTTAGTATGAGTTTAGTCTTTTAACATTTAACAAACAAGGTGTGCCATATATGTAGCTTAAATTATTCATAAAGCTTAAAGAAAACTTACCTCAACCAGATGAAATCCAGTCCCTTCCAAAGCGTGGTTGAAGGAGGAAACCCCGTGCAAGATACAGCGCTGACATTCTGCGCATGCGCGATGACGGGAAGTTATGAATAAATTAAAACATTACGTTTTCTCAACTTACTTGTTTGTGTTCAGTGGACGACATATTAGTAAACTTGCAGTGAAATCGTCCTTATAAGTAAACTCAACATTGTGGTCAAAAATTTGTCCACTCAACTTAAAATCTGAAACTGAGTCAACAATTTGCAAGTTGGATTTTTTACAGTGAAGAAAAGATGTTGATGCGTGTATAAATATAATATATAATATGTATCAAACTAAAAATATAAATGACAGATTTTGAGCTTTAAGCTTTTAAGATCTAATATTGATTTAGAATGATTTTACACTGGGAACTGTTGTAATCTGCTTGTTATCACGGTCATTCTTGGCAGTTTTTGAAATATAAATGCATGATGCATTCATTGTGAAGTTGCATGGAACGGAAATTGCTATTGTTTTGTGTTCTCTAGTGTAAGGTATATCCTAGTAAAGTGGCTTCTTGAACTAGAACAAATGTAGGATGGGACTTGAGTTTGTTGCCCTGCTGTCCTTGTGTTGGTGCACACTTCAGCAGAGATAAATGTCTTTGAGAGCGAGGACACGCTTATGTTTTTAATGAAAGATAATGAGATTATGAGAATTGTCACTTGCGATTCCATGGTAAATTTTAAGGCACTTCTAATGATATGTGGCCACATTACCCACTATTCCATGAATGTGTGAACTTGGTAACCCCACTCGGTTGCTAGACTAGAGGTTCACCAGCTTGAAGATTTTGTGTACTTTCCCAGGTAGACAAATTGTATTGCCACCCCTGCCTGACACCCCCTCCTCCTCCTCCTCCTCCTCCTCCTTGTGTCTATCAAGTGTCTTTCCTTTTTTTCGCTCTTTATCCAATCCGTCCTCCCACTCCATTCGATCTCTCCCTCTCATTTAAATTCATGTATGGCATCGTCTAGAGGGGCTGCTGGGATTACATTACACACAGAAGTCATCTCTGCGTTCAGGCTCCGGGCTTTGCGGTGTGTGGCGATGCCGAAAGCTGTTTAAATTTTAAAAAAGCCATCTGTATCTGATGGACTGTCAGGCGGCTGCTGAATTTGAACAAAATACTGGATGGCGTCTGTTGGTGAAATATCAGGAGCTGTTAAATGTATTCGCTGCCATTGGAAACAGCAACAATGAGCTCGAGAGAAACGAGGCGTGAAGTTGAATTCCTGTGTAAATTGTGCATTTGAAATGGTTGTGTTTAACAGGACTCGTTCTGAGAGAGCATTAAGTTAAGAGGAGACGTCATAGTGGCACTGGGTATTAGTGACGCTATTGCTCAAACTTCAACAAACCCGTGCTTTAGTGCATAACTCGCCCCGCGTTATTTGTGCTAAAAACATGAATGATTCCTCAAATCCTAAGCATACTGTATGTGACCCTTGGACCACAAAACCAGTGATCAGTCTCACGGGTATATTTGTGGCAATAGCCAACAATACACTGATAAAAACAACTTGTAAGATTTACTTGATAAAATCTTTGTAACAATTTGCACTCAGTTTTTCTAAGTAAAATTTACTGCTGCGATATCAAGTACAACTTACTTGCCAATATCAAGTAAAATGTACTTAACTATAAATGTAACATTTGCAAAGACATTAAGTAAATGTTACTTAATTATATTTAACTTAGCATGTTGTATTTATTAAAGGTAATCAAGTAAATTTTATAAATCTGTATTATTTACTCTTATGAAGTAATTAAGTAGATTTTATAATGTTTGTCCATTTGACATTTTGAATTACTTAGTTGAATTAATTTATATTACTCACTATTATTATGTAAATGTTGCTATTTTAAACCAAATAAATGTAATAATTTTCTCTGCATCAAATACATTTATCACAAATCACACATAAATACAATAAAGTTGAACAGTTTATTATGTCAAAATTTACAATTAACCATTAAATCAGTAATGTTCACATCAACTGATTAAGTAGTTAAGGTACATTCATTATAATTTACAATAACTGTAGAATTAACCATGTATGGTTCAACTAAACATCAGCAGCCAACAGTGGCATAACTAACATTAAAGGGTTAGTTCAGCCAAATATGAAATGTATCACATTTGAGTCCAAAAATAACAAAAACTACGACTTTATTCAGCATTGTCTTCTCTTCCGTGTTTGTGTTCAATCCTCAAATAAAGATTCAAACGGTGAAAAGAAGCCAATGCTGAATAAAGTCATAGTTTTTGTTATTTTTGGACCCAAATGTATTTTGGATGCTTCAAGAGACTCTAATTAACCCACTGATGTCTCATATGGACTACTTTGATGATGTTTTTATTCCCTTTCTGGACATGGACAGTATAGTGTGCATACACTTGCATACGCTCTCGGACTAAATATAAAATATCTTAAACTGTGTGTTAAGATGAACGGAGGTCTTACGGGTGTGGAGCGACATTAGGGAGAGGAGTTAATGACAGACATTTCATTTTAGGCTGAACTGAACTAACTTAACCCTTTAATGACGAGCACATGCATAGTCCAGCTGAAACAGAATGGTCACTTTTCCTTAATGCTCATTCATCGACTGGATCCTCTCGATCAGCTCCATGGACGACCATCTTAAGGATATGTTCAGCAGCAACACTGCGACTGTCCTCCTGCATACAGTTTGTAAGAAAGAAAGAACACAATTCCATTTAAGAAATAGAATTACATTTAACATTACATTTTATTTTCATTAAAAAGGTGACCGGACCTTCATGTCGTTAGCTCACTAAAATAGAATTGCTGACATTCATGCACTTGTTGCTAACGTTATACATCAATGCTTATTTGGTATCAGAGTTCACCTGCCATCCAAACTTTCCTTCTTTAGTGCAGAGTGCAGACTAACTTATGCTTTGATAAAATAATTGCTGTGAAATTTTCAGTGGATATAAAAACAACTTAGACACTTTAAAAAAATGCTAACATTAGCTAGAGGACACACACACAGGCAGCCAGCACTTAATCACGGCCAGCTAACATTAAATTATTTTGAAGTTAACCAGACAGGGTGACTTTTTCTACAAGAACGTGGCTAACTACATTTAATCCCCTCTATCTTTGACTAAACACCAGTCTCAACTTTATAGAAGTGGATAATGCTTTAGCTTTAGCTACCGTTATTGTGATTAAAACTCACTTTTAGTCAATTTTAAACCGTAACGTATATGCAATAATCAAACCATCAAAACGAAGTACATCGTTATCACAAATCTAAAATAGAAAAGTCAGAACTTACCGAGAATAAGTCAGCCATATAAAAGCGACATCCCAAACCGACCGTCTCTGCCTCTGAACCGGGATCTTTTTGAGCAACAACAAAAATGGGCGGGCAGATTCGATTCAAACACACTTTGCTTTTCAGATTAAAATTTACTTAGTATTTTTAGGTGAATGTGCTGTGACTATAAAACATTAAATACTATTTGTAAATATATGGTAAATGTACTCTTTCTTCTCAGTTAATTTATTACATTAATAAATTGTGTAAATTTTACATAAGATATATAGTTCCAACTTAATCCTGATTTTACAATGTATAAATTACATGAATTAATGTAATAGATTTTACAATACCACAAAGTCATTTTTTTCAGTGTACATTGTATGGGTCAAAATTATAGATTTTTCTTTTATGCCAAAAATCATTAGGATATTAAGTAAAGATCATGTTCCATTAAGTTCTTTAGTAAATGTCCTAACAATATATATATATATATATATATATATATATATATATATATATATATATATATATATATATATATATCAGAAATGTATTATTAGTAGTAATATGCATTAATAAGGACTTCATTTGGACAACTTTAAAGGCGATTTTCTCAATATTTAGATTTTTTTTGCACCCTCAGATTCCATATTTTTTATCTCAGCCAAATTGTCTTAAAACATATATCAATGGAAAGCTTATTTATTCAGCTTTCGAATGATATATGAATCTCAGTTTCAAAAAATATCCTCCTTAGACTGGTTTTGTGGTCCAGGGTCACATATCTGTTGAGGAGAAGTTGATTTTGGCATGTTGGACAATAAAATGCTTCTGTTGAGATCATAGAAACTTGCTGTTGTTTTTATCAAATGAGTTTGATCTTTGTCAGAAATGAATGAGATCTGTTAATGAAGTCTGACATTTCTTGGCTTAATATAGGGCGTGACTTGAATCAGATTAACAAATGGGTTGAAATGATGTTGGTTTATTTTTTATTATTTATATGCATGATTTACTCACAAAGTAGTAACTAATGAAATGTGATTTAGTTGACGATTAAACATTGTTTATTGCCATGAACAGTTCAGTGTGTTTTCCCCGTGTGTCAAGGCCAGGCCGCATACAAGTGGAAAATCACATCCTTAGACCCTCAGTTCATTATCCCCATTATTCTCATTGTGTTAAGGTGACCTTTATTGTACATATCTGTCTGAAATGTTTGATTCTGATTGGTCAGTCATGTCATTCTGCAGTCAAGTGTGTGTATATCATATCTCTAAACTGTCCTTGCAACCAATTTCCTATATAGGTTCTCATATCACTTTGTGATCTCTTTCTTCAAGCATAATTTAATTATTTAGCCAGTTTACTGTCTCTGTTCCAGTATTGGGACACTTGGCATGCTTTTTCATTGCCTGTTCCTCCTACTGTATATCCCATGTTTTTGTAATAAATCAAAAGCTTAAACAATCGAAATGCATCCTGTTGAAACCGTTTTGAAACTAGGCATCGTGTTAGCATGAGAACAGTCGAATCCTTTTGGCGGGCTGAATTTTTGTGATATGAACTTTAAATTTGGAACAAGACATTTGGCTTTCATTTTCTTCTTTAGACTCAAATGATATATTTTGTATAAAATTGTAGTTCAGTTTGTTTACTTTATAGAAACGTAATTTTGTAAGCTTAATAGGTAGCCAATACATTTATTTATTTGAAGCAGCAGATTTTTAGCACCCGCCCCCTTTTTTTAGCAGCGCTGGTTCCGAAATGATTATTTTCATACATTTTTCTCACAGGGATTTTACAATAGTCCTTGAGTTATAAGCAATGAACCAATCCAATCAGCTATGAGGTGATTCAAAACACTACAAACTCTGATTTGAAAATCAGACAAAAATACAAAAGTAGAAGACATAATGTGAGGGAAAGAACTACAACATATTGACACACACACACACACACACATATATATACACACAAGCAGAGTTTAGGGAGAAAGAGTGTGTTCCTTTTTTTGGCTCTCTAAAAAAAGAAAAGAAATTTTCTTTTTTTAAATTTCTACAGCATCATGGGCATTGTTAGCCTAGAAATCTAGACGCACCCTAGCGGCAGCAAATTTAATTTGCCCGCAAGTGTGGTCTAGCAACTCTCAATTCCTATCTGAGCTGTATTCCTCAGAATCTGGACGGCCCAATCACATCGTGTATAGAGTCGATGGGCGGGGCCATAATGACGACGGCCGAGTTGCGTTTGCGTGCTTCTAGTAAACACAGAAACTGGCGAACGGCGGTCTTTCGAATCAGCTTTGTCCGCGCCTCCGGAAGACTTGGAGTTAAGCTTTCCTCTGAGAAAAGAACAAAGAGCGGCACTGAAGTCATTCTTAAAAAGGGAAGATGTGTTCGGAGTTTTGCCGACCGGATACGGCGAATGTTTAATCAGTCAGCGAGCTCCCCTTCACCGTCGTTGCTCCGGTTGGTGTACCGCTATCCTATCGCGTGCAGAGGGAGTTTGAAAGACAACCGTTTATCCTGCCCCTCAGATTGAGCTGTCAATGGTGAGTTTCCAGACCAAACATCTTGATGTGGGTCTGGCTTGTCAGGCTAGGGCATTGTAGTTTTTCACCAGGAATTTTCCTGTTTAATACAATTACTTAAAAATAAGCTGAAAGCGGCTGGCAGCAAATACTATATACTAAAAACCTTGTGCCTTACAATAAGGCTGAAAGTTATCATTAAAAAAATACATTTCCTTATGGAAAAAAGGATTGGAGTTTTGACTTCCGTAACCCGACTGCTGCTCTCTGTAACAAGGGCCTGACCACCCTATCAGGGTTTATTTAGCGATAAGGACTGGCTTACATAATTACCTGAATAAACATCTAATCTAAGTCTCTGTCTCTCGTTTTCTTTCCAGGTGCCATTGTGCTGCTGCATTGAGCTCCTGGATTTCACCTGTTCATTCTGTGGATCTGCGGAAGGGATGGATAGATAGATAGATAGATAGATAGATAGATAGATAGATAGATAGATAGATAGATAGATAGATAGATAGATAGATAGATAGATAGATAGATAGATAGATAGATAGATAGATAGATAGATAGATAGATAGATAGATAGATAGATAGATAGATAGATAGATAGATTTTTCGGAAGAGATCTCAGAGAGCGAGACAGAGAGAGACAGAGAGAATATGAGGCAAAGTTTTAAGTCTGAAGGAGCGATGTGATGGTTGGATTCCTCCTTCAGCTCGCCGGCTACAATGGACCTCCAAATCATACACTGAAACATCACTGCTCAAGGTAGGGTCAAAACATTTCCTCAGTAAACACGGTTGAATGTCAATGTCAATATAGGTTTTCTTTTTTGCTGTTGCATGTTATTTTTTCTCTGAAGTCTAAGGTCGGTCAATGTCTTGTGCATTATACAGTTTAAACGACCCGTTTCCAAGCTCTCCCTCACATTTAGTATTAAACAGGCCGTTTTTGCTGCTGTACCATTAAGTCTCTTCCAGAGAGAGCAGAGTTGCTGAATACAGAATAGATGTTGATGTGTGAATATGGTTGGTCATATGGTAATAAGCTCATGATTTTGATGTCATTTAGGGGTGCGAATCGTCACTAGTGTCACGATTCAATTCGATTGTGATTATCGTGTCAACAATTCGATTGCATGCATTTTCAATATTACTGCACATTACTGGCTACATTTTTGTCAATCAGTACAAGCAGTCAGTTATATGAACGTCATTTTTATTTAATCTGCTGAAAGTACACTTCCTGAATGTAGCAAACATCAAACTCAACTTAAGTCTGAACACAGCAGACGACAGGAGCGTTAGGAACTAATAATCATCTGTAAATACTAAAAGCACATGAACCTGTCAAGTAGTTTACTTAAGTTACAATAACACACACGCATGCATGCAGCCTCGCACACACATGAATTTGGCCTTGCGCACACACACCTGCGTGCCTCGCACAAACACACACACTTTCATGCACACACATGCAGCCTCACACACACGGGTTGATTTCCAGACCGTATATGTATGATTCAGGCGATCCAACACCCTCCACATGTACAAGATGGAGAAACATTTTTTTTGGGGCTACTTTTGACTGGCCATTGGGCTAATTTTGTTGCACAGAGCTGGCTTTTTTATTATTCGCTTTTGTGTTTTGCCTTCCTCCGCCATTTTACGTTAGCCTGAGAAGCGCACGTGGAACCAATGAGGTCAGAGAAACGTCAGGCTATAATCGATTGTGGTCTATAACTTCAGAATCGTCCACATCCACATCGCCATGCAACGATTCATTTCAACACCTCTAATATCAATATGCAATGATTTCTGAGAAATATGTTTTAGCAGTTTCTGGATGGACTGAGGAGCGATTTTTGAGTTGTGTTGTTTGCCACCATTTAATGAGCTTAAATACACTCACCTCAATCTTTTTACGTTCACGACAACGCTCTAATGTTTTTAAGCTCCAGTTTCATTCACATAATCCAAGCGTAGAAAATCAGGCCTGTTGGGTTCATTTTCATTTCATCTTTCACACATTATTCTCTTGATTGTTCATCATGTTGCGTGCGGTTATAAAAGCTGCATGTTCAGCACAGTCACATTCTCTGATCCTCTCAGCGTCTGCAGGAATACTCAAAGAAAATGTTCTTGTTTGTATTGTTGTCTCATTGTTCCTGTTATTGTGGCTTCGCTGGCACAGCGTCTCATTATCAGCGCTGTTACCAAACGCTCCGTAGAGGCAAAAAACATGGAGATACTCTAGTGGGTTTTGTGCAAACACGCCTGTGGATAGACAATGCACGTGTGTGTGTGTTTGTGAGTTTGTGCATGTGTGTACTAGTGTCCAGGACTTGGAATGTGTGTATCTTATCCAAAGGTTGAGAACTGTGTGTCAGACTCGAGCAGGAAACCTGGCTGCACAGGAAAGGAAATAACCTATCAGTTGGCAGATGGGCGGGACAGCATGTGTCCTACACACACACACGTATGCACACACGCATGCACACGCACACACACACACAGACACACACACACACACACACAAACACACGTTTTTGTGAATTGTGGCGACTTTCCATAGGCGCAATGGATTTTATACTGTACAAACTGTACATTTTATCCCCCTACACTGCCACTGCCCCTAAACCTACCCATCACAGGAAACATTCTGCATTTGTACATTTTCAAAAAAACATAATTTAGTATGTTTATGAATCCATTTACATTGTGGGGACTGCTGGCTGGTCCCCACAATATAGGTGATCTCAGTTTTACTGACTGATTGATTGATATCTTTATTTTCGAACATGAGAGAATTAATAAAAATATAATAATGTTCAAACATTTTAAAAAGAAAAAGATAAAAAATAGAAGAAATAAAAATAAAATAAAAAACAGCAAAGTATCTTTCCTGTATAAACATGCTTCTGTCTCATGTATGAAAAAGGAGTAGGAAGAAGTAAAACTTATATACTCCTACCCCGTTAATTCTTAAATTTGGTTTTATTTAAAATTACATTGGTCCCCACAATGTAATATAAACAAGTACACACACATACACACAAATACACGCACACACGGGCACACTCTCTAATTTCTATGTTTTTGTACATAGTACATCCACTAAAATCAATGTCTCTTCCGCTCACCAGGGCTGTATTTATTTGATCAAAAATGCAGTAAAAACAATAATATTATACAATATTATTACAATTTTCAGCATCATTACTCCAGTCTTCAGTGTCACAATATGAATCTAATATGATGATTTGTTGCTCAAGAAATATTTATTAGTCAATTCTGCTTCATATATTTGTGAAAATATTTTTTTTCTTTGATTAATACAAAGATCAAATTAAGAGAATTGAAATATATATATATTGTAACATTATAAATGTCTTTATCACCTTTTAACAGTTTAAAGCAAAAAAAGTACTAAAAAAAACAAACAATAAAAACAAAAGTATGCCTTTAGAAATGTTTATATGATAGTTCCTATTAGATTTAGAAAAAGTAAAAAAAATAATAATAATAATAAAAAAAAAACGGTTAAATTGAGAATGAGAATAATCATGTTTTCGAGTTACTCAAAAACATTTGTGGTTAGTTTTGAATCTTCACAACAACAAACAGTGTGAACTGATTCAACTGTTCAGTAGGTTTGCTACAGAAGTTTAAATTACAGTTCATTGGCCAAATAAAAGCACAAAAGCACAAATCATTGCAATTATTCAAAATGTGCCTGATTTTATATTGTCAGCAAAATCAATGTGAATCAACCGTACATTCATGAACTCAACACACACACAAATGCTCATTATAAACCCTGTTTATGTGGCCCGGTCTGTCCAGTCCAAATGCCAAGCGGATTGTTCGTCTATCAGACTGGAGATTGGCACTCTGCTTGTTCTCATTCATTGCTTTTTGACATTTACACGAGCTTAGCTGCTCTTTTCTCTCACAGCATTTACATTTTTTTTTTAATTCATTCTCTCCATCATGTCTTTCGAATGTCTTTCCTCAGTGGAACATGAAAGGAGAGTATCCTGGCTGAATGGGGCCTGAAAGACTGGTGTGAATTTTTTTTCATTTGCATGCAGATTTTTTAAAGTAAATTTCACATATGAAGTTAAGTAAACTCTACTTAATTAAGTGAAGTAAAATTAACAAATAAAATATATATTTTTAATTTGGCATGTGAAAGGTTGGTGAGTAATTTCGACGTTTTACTCAAACAATCGAACACTGAATTAAATCACGCTTTTAAAGTGTAGGCTTTACTAAGAAACATATAAGTATTAGACAACAGATATTGTGTAGACACCAAATCTACATAATAGAAGGCAACTGAACACAGAGACCTCAATATGGTAACATTCGATGGATCGTTTTTGAGTATGAGTGTCATTTTGAGTTGAAAATGAATTCCAGATGCCACAAAATGGCAAGTTACTAAACCTAACAACAAAAGAAAGGAGGAAACGGTGTAAATACAGCTGAAAAACAGCAAGGCCCAGTGCATGATGGGAACACCTGTATCATAAGCTTTTTAGAAATTAAGTAACTCTATTTAGCTTCTTCCAAAGCTAAAGTGATATGATAGGTTTAAGTAAGGAACAGTTATACATTTCTCTTTTTATTTACTGCTCTGTTCTTTTGAACACACACACACACACACACACACACACACACACACACACACACACACACACACACACGTCGTGTGTTTCCATGTTTTACGGGGACTTTCCATAGGCGTAATGGATTTCATACTGTACAAACTGTACATCCTATCCCCCTACACTGCCCTGCCCCTAAACCTACCCATCACAGGAAACATTCTGCATTTTTACTTTCTCAAAAAAAAACTCCTTCTGTGTGATTTATAAGATGTTTTCCTCATGGGGAGCAAAAAATGTCCCCACAAGGACAAGGATTTCGGATATTGCCATCTTTGTGGGGACATTTTGTCGCCATAACGTAGGGATTACCAGGTCTCACACACACACACACACACACACAAATTTGAGATCTGTACAATAATTTTTTTTTTAAATGTTTTTGAAAGAAGTTTCTTTTGGTCACCAAGGCTGCATTTGTTTGATCTAAAATACATTAATATTGTGCAATAATATTTTAATTTAAAATAACTTTTCTATTTGAACACATTTTAAAATGTAATTTATTCCAGTGATCAAAGCTGAATTTTCATCATCATTACTCCAGTCTTCAGTGTCACATGATACTGTCACACTACTGTCACACTTTAATACTATTATGGATACTGGATTATTTGATGAATATAAGAACATTAATTTAAAATAGAAATATTTTGTATCATTATAATGTCTATATAAATATAATTGTAAAACATTCTTGGTGAATAAAATCATTAATTTGCTTCAAAGTAAAAAGATGGCGTGCACAAGATTTGATGTCCATGAAGTCAAGCATGATTGAATGTCATTGCTTATTCAAAGCTATCATGTGACTTTGAAAGGCTTGGAATATAGTGCACAAGAAGCATACACTACATTTGTAATACTTTTATGGTGCTTTTTTAATCATTTCTGCAGCTTAAGTGTCCTTATTCAGCATAAACATTCTGCGTCCCAATTTGTGTACTTATGCACTATTCTATGCCGATTTAAAATACTAATAATAAATCATTACATTTATATAGCGCTTTTCTCTAGACACCCAAAGCGCTTTTACATATAGAAGGTTCTCCTCAGCCACCACCAATATTTTGTATTTTGATTTGTATAAATTGTGTGTGTTCACAATGACAATTCCCAAAAAAAGCAGTGCCCTTAAGTGTGGCGTGCTGCACCCTTCTTGCACTCAACGATCACTGCTTTAATTACATAGTGGAAGGGGAGTGGCTATCAGTCTCTGATGCTGAATGACCAAATAACTTTATAAAACTCATACACTGCACTGTTGAGTACATAGTGCACACGTGCATTAATCTCAATCTCATTTATTTATAAAGCACTTTAAAAAATAACAACTATAGCCAAAGTGTTGTACATTGTCAATACATTAACATAACACACATTTATACTATTAAATTCAAAACGTAATTTTTTTTTTGTGCATAGTGCATCATTTGGGATGCAACTTCTGTGACTATCCCACATATGAAGGTTTGGAATGTGGATGAACTGTTCTGATAAACCTGATGATTCCAGCCAGACGGCGTCTCTGCATCTTTAACGATAGTAAAACACAAGAGGCGTCTCTCTCCCCCTCCGTCTGCTCAATCTCTCATTTCTCTCTATGATCGTTTCAGTCTTTTCATTTCCTGCGCCGTCTCGGCTCAGGACCAATCAAAGCTGGGATTGCCCTTCCCTGGTTTCCTGCATGGATTTCATGTCTCATTAATAAAATGCCAACACACACACACACACACACACACACACACACACACACACACACACACACACATAAACATGTGAGCACACACTCTTTCTCTCACAATGGGCCGTCTGATTCATCAGAGCGTGTTATAATGTCACGGCTCCACCTGGGTTACAGCTCTGTCCTGTGTAGGATCCTCAACTGAGACTGACATTCTTCTAATCTAATCAGTCTTGTGTGGGTGGAGTTTATGGTGAGAGCTGGACTCTGATTGGCTAGTTATTTCACTGCAATAGCTGTCCTGTCAGATGTGGCTTTATGTGCAGTCTTATGCAGGGCTGGACTGAGGCTCAAATTCGGCCCTGGCAAACCCAGCCCATCTGGCCCATAATGATATTATCGAATTTACTGCAAATGCAGATAAACTTAATGTTGCACTTTTGTCACACAGAAATGAACTTGACAGTAAAGCACTGATTTTGAGCTAGGATGTAGTAAATTTACTGCTTTTAAATGCTGTCATCATTTACTCACTCTCATGTCGTACCAAACCTTCTCTCTTCCGTGAAACACAAAAGAAGATACTTTGAAGAATGCTGGCAACCAAGCCAATTTGGTTAGGCTGCCATTGAATATTGAACGAACAACAACAACAACAAACAGACTCAAATGATTTTCTTTTATGTTACACAGAAATAAATTCATTCAGGTTTGGAATGACATTAGGGAGAGTAAATGGTCACATTTTTAGGTTGAGCTATACCCCTTTAAAAACAATCATATTTTTAAGAGTTAACACCTAATGTATGTAACACACTGATATCTATATTTCATGAGGTTCTCATTGAAACAACATTTAGTTCAATTTGATTAGATCTATTAAAAAGTTAATAAAACATTTAAAGAGAAAAAAACCCTTTGTTCTTAATTCATGGGATCCGAGCTTTAAAGCTGTTTTGTTGAATTATAAGGACATTTGAACTGAGTGTAACTCTAGGCCAGTTTCATTTAACTGTAAGATCATAGTAGTCACAGGTAAATAAATAAATAACCTTCTATCGGCCCCAAAGTGTGTCGGCCCACCAGGAAAATGCCCGGTATACCAGATTACCAGTCCATCCCTAGTCTTATGTTAGACTAATATGTTGAGACAAGTCATGTGTAGGTTGATTCCCCTGGTATTCGGGATCTATTTTTTCAATTACATTTTGGGATGTTAGTGGTGCAGAAATGACACACTTCACCTTTAATAAACCAAAGGCATGATGATAAAGTTACATTTGTCAACATGAATATTAAAATGAGTTTTTTATTTATCGTGTAAAATTCATTGTAAAATTTCATTCGGTTCTATCTTGCTTTGCAGTGTTATTTTAGTAGTTAGTATTTTAATAGTTTAGTATTAGTATTTACATTCTTTTGTATTTTATATTAATATTTGGAATTGGCTTTCATTTAATATTTTCTTTTAAAATACTTCTATTAAGCCTTAATTTTCTATTAATTTTAGTTTAAGTGATTTTAGTCTAAAAAAATAAATAGTCGTCTTCAATTTAAACATGTTTATTTCGATTTCGTTGCCAAGGCAACATTTCTTGTTTTCATTCAAATAAAATTAAGTTTAACATTTATACTTAATTTCAGCTTGATTTTTAATCAGGGATGCACTGATTTGAACATTTTGTCTGATACCGATAACAGATAATTCTTTATATTAGAATGCGATAACAAAATATATCGGCCGATAAATATAAATAAAAAATATATATTTTTCAACAATTCAACAAGATAAGATTAGAAATTAAACATGCAAAATCATTTAAATTAATTCTCAGTGTAATAATAATTGATTAATGTTTGTCTAAATTTTCTTATCAGATGATATCGATATGGTGGCCGATATATTGCGCATGCCTATTTTTAATAATAAAAAAATGCTTTGCAAATGCAGCTTCATGTTGACTTTAAACTCAAAGAATATTGCGATTCAGTCTTAGTAGATTTTGCCGCAGGTTGTTGCAGCTGTGGGTGTTTGAACGGTGCAGGAGTATCTTTACCATGTTTTAGCTCTTTATTTCCTCTGATCTGTCAGACTGGCACTGTTGCCAGTGGCCACGCCCCCTCTGTATGATGCCACCCCTCATGTGACCCAGCCTGCAGGGAAAGAGAGACACACTCAGCCTGAAGGGGCTTAGATCAGTGGTCTCTTGTTGTGTGTGATTGTGCAGGGATTGTTTATGTGTGTGTGTGATCAAGACAATAGCGCTCAGTGTAAATCCAGTGCGGCCCAGATTTTTAAAGTGCTTTCTCACAGGCCAATCCGAGCGAAAAACAGCCTTATGCAACCTTAATCAACAACATGGCACTGGCAATCTGCTCCCACACAGAACGGCATGCTGCTAGTCTGTCAGGTTGAGAGCCCGGCATCTGGAAAGAGTCTCTGAGGAATTCTGCTCACACGCTGTGATGAAGCAGGGTGAGAATGATCTGACTGAACCTGCTGTGTTACGTCAAAATAAAAGCTTGAGCATACTCTGAAAAGTTGGTTGAGATATGACATGGAATAAATGGTTTGTTAATCAAATAAATAAAAGGACATAAAGCATCATAAATAAAATTAAAAGTAGTTCATATGACTTGTGCTATATGTGCCAAGTCTTCTGATGCAACAAAATAGGCTTGTGATATCACTTGGTTCATGAATATTCATTAGCTTGCACTGAAGTTGTGTAGTGTTCTGTAGTCATGTTAGCTAATTAATATTCATGAGCCAAAATTCACTTTGGTTGTATTTACTAATTGATTGGATCTGTAAATGTGCATTGTTTTAAATCGTTTTGACTTTGTGTTCAGCAGCAAGGCAGTTTTACAATTGCTCAAATATTTTTTATATAAACATTTTTTGATTAAGAATCCAAACATCTAAAACTAAAATTGAAACAATTTAACAATAAGATTAGAAATAAAATATACAAAATTATGTAAATCTAAATACCGAAAAATATTTCTCAGCATAATTAATTTCTCAGCTAATTATCCCTTCACCCCCTGTTAGTGGGTGGGATATATTAGGCAGCAAGTGAACATTTTGTCCTCACAGTTGATGCTTTAGAAGCAGGAAAAATAGGGGAAGTGTACGGATTTGAGCGAGTTTGACAAGGGCCAAATTGTGATGGCTATAGATGACTGGGTCTAGATCACTCTTGTGGGGTGTTCCTGGTCTGCAGTGGTCAGTATCTGTCAAAAGTGCTCCCAGGAAAGAACAGTGGAGAACCGGCGACAGGGTCATGGGCGGCCAACGCTCATTGATGCACGTGGGAAGGGCGGGCCGGTGGTCTTATCAAATTTAATACTGGTCCTGATAGAAAGGTGTCAGAATACAGTGCATCGCAGTTTGTTGTGTATGGGGTTGCATGGCCACAAACCAGTCAGGGTGCCCATGCTGACCCCTGTCAACTGTCAAAGTGCCAACAGTGGGCACGTGAGCATCAGAACTGGACCACAGAGCAATGGAAGAAGGTGGCCTGGTCTGATGAATCATGTTTTCTTTTACATCACGTGGATGGCCCAGTGCGTGTGCGTCGCTTACCTGGGGAACACATGGCACCAGGATGCACTATGGGAAGAAGGCAAGCCGGCAGAGGCAGTGTGATGCTTTGGGCAATGTTCTGCTGGGAAACCTTGGGTCCTGCCAGCCATGTGGATGTTGCATTGACAGATAACACCTACCTAAGCATTTTTGCAGACCATGTACGTCCTTTCATGGAAACGGTATTCCCTAGTGGATGTGGCTTTTTTTTTGTATAATGTGCCCAGCCACAAATCAAAAATGGTTCAGAAATGGATTGAGGAGCATAACAAAAGAGGTTAAGATGTTGGCTTGTCCTTCAAATCCACCAGATCTCAATCCAATCGAGCATCTGTGGGATGTTCTGAAGAAAGTCCATTCCATGGAGGCTCCACCTCACAACCTATATGACTTAAAGGATCTGCTACTAACATCTGGGTGCCAGATACCACAGCACATCTTCAGGGGTCTAGTGGTGTCCATGCCTCGACGGGTCAGGGCTGTTTAGGCAGGGGCCAAAAGGAGGAGCAACACAATATATTAGGTCATAATGTTATGACAAATTTGTGTGTGTGTGTATCATTTTTTTTTTTTACAGCACAATTAAATAACTGTGTTACAGTTTACTCACCTGTAGGTTCTTGAGTGATTTTTATCCCGGCCAGTATCAATCTCTTAATAAATTTAGGTTATTAAGTGTTGATTTTACATAAAATGTGAATCACTCAACTAAAGTATAAACCCTAGAATTAATCTGCTAATGTTGATCTGTTCTGGATTAATTTGAGTTTTGGGAGCTGGCCTTTTGTTTCATGTAAAGTCACAGGTTACTTGGCTGTGAAGATCAGCTGTTGAATTTTATAATGTAAAAGCTCAACTGGCACGGCCTGGTGTGTCACATCTGTCAGCACACACTCTTCTTCAAAGAAAGCTCAGATAAAGTTTGCCAGATGTACATTTTAAAACTGTGGCTGGGTGTTTAACAGGGTGTCTGTTTGAAATGTACTTGTGGTCATGGAACAGTTAAATATTGTTCTATTTTATTGGCCTGGCCAGGTGTTGGGCCTCTTTCAGTAAACAGTGAGTGTTTTACTGGAAAATAAAGCGCTCTGGAAAACAACACGAGGACAGGGAAATATACATGTTTATGAAGCTTTGTGTGCTTCATAAGCAAATGTTTTGTTTTGTTCTTATGGTCATATCAGTGTTATTTTAGCATTATTAGTTACACTTTATTATAGTATTAATTCATAATTTATGCGAGACGGTTCTTTGACAAATGCAACATACTTGTTTAAAGCCATTACTGCATAACCAGCATTAGCTCTTCATTCAATCTGCGGACGGCTGTGGCACAATTGATTGCTGTGTCAGTTCGTGATTCTCCTGGGAATAGTTCAGCAAACACCAGATTGAAATGAGTGATGAGAAACGTTTCTGGACTAAAACTATACGTTGTCTAGCAGCAGAAATGAATTTTGTGGTCAATATGTTCGACGTAGTGTCAAATTATGATAAAATATAACAGACGCAAAAGTACTTTTGTTTTGGCGTTGACTCTTTTGTCTAGATTCTCCATATTTTGTGTGTGTGTGTGTGTTTTCATGCAGAGCCCAAGGCCGCAATCTTTGTTACTCAAACCACATCGGTTGTCACGTTTCCATGGCAACCCTCAGGAAGATGATGAGACTGCTGTCTGGCATCATTCAGCCCGCTGTATATCTGATGTGACCTCCCTGTGCAGGTCTGCATTAATGCAAGGTTGCTTTGCGCCGAAGGCAAACACACCGTTATTGTAAGTTGGGTGGAGAGTTACCTTGAAGGTCGAGACTCACTTTGAACGTCTAATGTGAAGTTGTTGTCTGGTGGTCACTGTGGGTTTGTGTATTGGGTGAGTCTCTTCCTCTTAAATGGGTCAGTGTGTAAAAACCCACATAGCAGATGGACCGTCCTCAGAAAGAGAGCGATAAAGAGCATAAAGACAGGATATTAATGAAAACTGAAAGAAGGAACAAGCAACTTAAACATAATCTAAAAGGATCATTAAAAGCTAGAGAATGTCTGAGAAAATGAAAAGGCTTTCGCTCTCTGGTGGTTTAGCTCGTTTTAATGGCATCCCCCAGGGTTGACTTTTCTTTGAGGTTTCTCTGAATTAGACGATCAGCCCCCGCCAGGACAAATGCGCCTCGCTTAGTTTCCTCCAGACCCGTCCGGCTGATTCACAGAGACAGCAGTATTGTAGCAAGCAGGGGAAAAACACTCAGGTCCAGAAAAGTTCAAAGTCTGTGGTAGATGATTTGGCTGAAACCCTGAACATGTCCGAGTCACATTTCTTACAGAAAACAAAAGCAACGTTTTTTATTTCGCCTAAAGAAAATGAGGCCTTTCAGGACCATTACGATTTTTGGCATTACAACAATTATTTGTCATAAAAAAGACAAATATATTAGTGCTGTCAAAATTGGCACGTTAACGCATGCGTTTAATATTTACATGGGTTTAACATGTTAATAATATTTAAAGGGTTAGTTCACCCAAAAATGAAATTGATGTCATTAATGACTCTCCCTAATGTCGTTCCACACCCGTAAGACCTCCGTTCATCTTCAGAACACAGTTTAAGATATTTTAGATTTAGTCTGAGAGCGTATCTAAGTGTATGCACACTATACTGTCCATGTCCAGAAAGGCAATAAAAACATCATCAAAGTAGTCCATATGAGACATCAGTGGGTTAATTCGAATCTCTTGAAGCATCGAAAATACATTTTGGTCCAAAAATAACAAAAACTACGACTTTATTCAGCATTGTCTTCTCTTCCGCGTTTGTGTTCTATTCTCAAATAAAGATTCAAACGGTTGTGAATCAGTGTATTGATTCATGATTCGGATCGCGTGCCAATCTGCTGAAATCACGTGACACAGGCTTTTCGAATCATTGATCGATTCACTGATTTACAACCGTTTGAATCTTTATTTGAGGACTGAATACAAATGCAGAAGAGAAGACAATGCTGAATAAAGTCGTAGTTTTTGTGATTTTTGGACCCAAATGTATTTTCGATGCTTCAAGAGATTCTAATGAACCAACTGATGTCACATATGGACTACTTTGATGATGTTTTTATTCCCTTTATGGACATGGACAGTATAGTGTGCATACACTTAGATATGCTCTCAGACTAAATATAAAATATCTTAAACTGTGTTCTGAAGATGAACGGAGGTCTTACGGGTGAGGAACGACATTAGGGTGAGTCATTAATGACATCAATTTCATTTTTGGGTGAACAAACCCTTTTAACGCAGCACCCGTTTTTCTATTATCCTCTGGCTAGCGTTACATTATATGATCACACACTTATTCATGCGAATGCTTTTAAACCATTCAAGTGCAACAAGTCAAAAGAGAACAAGTGGCAGAATTGAGTTCTCTTTTGCTCTTGAGTGAACTAAAACAGAATTATGCCAAAATGCGGGTTTTGTCGAGTATTCTCAAGAGTAGTCTTATGACTTTTGTTCTGCTTTCTTTGTGATATGTTCTTTAACACTTATCAGTTGTCTCTTCAATCAAACGAGCTCTTCGTGTGGCAGAATTGCTAATTTAGATGAAACGAGAACGACAGTGTTAAAATCACACTGTCATTCTGTGAAGTTCATGGTCAATTAAACTTTACAGATAGAACAGCATGAGATGAGGGAAGAAAAGTGCCAAAATCATCTTAAACAGCAGCAAGCAGCATCCTGAATGAACTCTGTCACATTTGCCAGTAATGAAGGGGAAAACAATTTAACAAAATGAAGAAACTGTATTTTACATGACATTTATATATATGAATCTGCTTGCTGCCTAGCTAAAACACACAAAAACTGATGATTAATTCACTGACACTTGTGGTGCAGAAATTGCTAACATCAGCTTTAACTTAACAATTGTGTAGTTGTTTTTTCTTCATTTTAAGTAAAGTAGGCCTTGGCTATCGCATATGTGGCGGCATGTGGAGGTGTGGTGTGTGCGGGCATTGAGTGGTTGAATCCAGACATTTTCTAATGCATTTATTTTCAGTGTTGTCTCTACTTTATATAGAAACAGCAAACTGAGCAGTTTTTAAGTTCACATGCAGTACAGGTGTGTGTTTTTAGGTATAGCTAAAGACATGCGTCACCTGATTATAAGCTTATGATGACAGACTTGAGCGATGCTGTGGGTTGGTAATGGTGATTTTCTGTAGTAAGCAGCTCCTGGAATCTGTAAAATTACTGTTTAGTCAACAATCTATATGAAAAGAGAGGGAGTAAATTATATTATACTTTAAAAATACTAAAAATACATCATTGTAAAAATGATTTATGAATCTGAACCAACTTTTATTTATTATCTGAATAACACTGATTATCTCTTGATCACGCCTCCTGTTAGTGGATGGGATATATTAAGCAGCAAGTTAACAAGTTGATGTGTTAGAAGCAGGAAAAATGGGCAAACATGAGGATTTGAGCGAGTTTGACAAGGGCCAAATTGTGATGACTAGACGACTGGGTCAGAGCATCTCCAAAACTGCAGCTCTTGTGGGCTGTTCCCGGTCTAAAGTGGTCAGTATCTATCAAAAGTGGAGAACTGGCTACAGGGTAATGGGCGGCCAAGGCTCATTGATGCACGTGGGGAGCGAAAGCTGGCCGTGTGGTCCGATCAAATAGACGAGATATTACTCAAGAAGTTAATGCTGGTTCTGATAAAAAGGTGTCAGAATACATAGTCAAGGTGTCAAATTACTCAAGAAGTTAATGCTGGGTCTGATAGAAAGGTGTCAGAATAACACCACTGTTTGTTGCGTGTGGAGCTGCATAGCCACAGACCTTGAGGCCTGATATTCATGTGGATGCTATTTGTTGCAGACCATGTAAACCCTTTCATGGAAACGGTATTCCCTGTTTGCTGTGGCACTTTTATAGAACAAAAATGGTTCAGGAATGGTTTGAGGAGCACAACAACAAGTTTAAGGGTTTGACCTGGCCTCCGAATTCCCCAGATCTCAATCCAATCGAGCATCTGTGGGATGTGCTGAACAAATAAGTCCAAACCATGGAGTCCTCACCTCACAACTTACAGGACTTAAAGGATCTGCTGCTAACATCACAGCACACCTTCAGGGGTCTAGTGGAGTCCATGCCTTGACGAGTCAGGGCTGTTATGGCAGCAGAAAGGGGAACCAACACAATATTAGGCCTGATAATGTTATGCCTGATTATATTTATGATATACTGTACATGGTGTGTGTGTGTGTGTGTGTGTGTGTGTTCTCCCTACATGTACAATATAGCAAGGCAGGTCAGTATTTTGGAACTATACTGTATGTAGATTGGTTTCAGGAGCGGTGCGATTCTGGCCGTTTACACACTTATACACAATACACTCATACTTTTGTTATTCTTGCTTTAGCTGATTGCATAAGTAAATGATATGTCTGTGTGAACAGAGGAGCGTTCCTCATTTATAGACAGAGTGGTCGATGGGAGTTTTCGTGTGGGCTAAAAACCCCCACGACAGAGAGTCATTAATTCATGCTTAGCAGCACAAACACACACACATAAACAGAGATAGTCTCACTTACCATTTTATACAGCGAGTGCATCCAGGGACGTTTCCGGGCACATGTTGGAGACTGGTTAAAGCCTTACCCAAGGCAATCTGCAAATGTCTTTCGTAAAAAAGAAGCCTGTCTGTTAGCTTTACCCCATGACCTATTTACCATAATGACTCTAAGAAGTGGCCTATATGCTGGGGGCAAAGACAGCAGATCACTCCTGACCATAGCAAACACATCACATGCTCGCTGAAAGACGGAAGTGTGGGACACAGAGACAGCCGAGGTTTCATAACTTTCATTGTAATTATGTAAAGGTAAAAAAAACTTGCATTAGTGTTGAGTTTGTTTAAAGACTCAAAATAACAACTGTCATCATTTTACCTTATGCACAATAAATATCTGAATTCTTATCTTTAAAGAAGCTTCCCACAGTCTATTAACACACTCATGCCTGAGAGACA
This sequence comes from Pseudorasbora parva, assembly GCF_024679245.1. NCBI lineage: Eukaryota > Metazoa > Chordata > Actinopteri > Cypriniformes > Gobionidae > Pseudorasbora > Pseudorasbora parva. Next base: position 37,116,327 of record NC_090192.1, on the reverse strand, counting down.
CAGGTTTGTCAGACCCATTTCCCTGCTGTAAAGTGTGGCTGCAGAAGATTTATGTGTGTCACTGATTTGCCCCACTTACTTTAACAGTTTCCTACTGTGTCCTAGCAAAAACACAGGTGTGTGTGTGTGTGTGTGTGTGTGTGTGTGTGTGTGTGTGTGTGTGTGTGTGTGTGTGTGTGTGTGTGTGTGTGTGTGTGTGTGTGACCACCGCCGTCTCTGAGGAAAACTTGTCCCCACTGTGCCCTTGAACAATACATCTAACCCCATGTATCTCCACTGAGACATGAAGTCCCTCTGGATAAAAAGCATATGCTAAATCACAAGACTGTTCATTTGCATGCATTCACTCGGGTGCAGTTGCATATGCATGCGATGGAATGTGTATATTCATGCTTACCTGTGCACTCGTTCCCCAGGCTTGGCGGTCGGCCCCATACCGCAGGAAACGGGGAGGGTCATTTCTTCTCATTAAAATTCTCCCATCAGTCTTTCTGCCACTGGCTGCAGGCAGCTCTCAGGTCTTTATTAATTGCCGTGGGATACTGTATCGACTCTGCTACTCCGCTGCTGTCCGGATTCCAGTGTGCGCTGGGATACTATCGAAAAATGCAGCATTTGATCACAGTTTATCACAGCGGCTAATGCAGAAAGCACTTTATTTCAAACCCCGCCTGATGAATGATGCAGTCTGTGAGGTTACCGGGGAGAAAGCCTGGTGTACGCTGATAATGCAACATAAAATTGTTGAGAAAAAATGTTTATCAACTTTTTTCCCCTTTCATATTTAAGATTTTAGATAAAGTTTATTTATGTATAAAGGAAAGTGTATATTTTAGGAGCAGTAACTCTCGATTATTTTTATTTATTTATTTTACTTTTAAATTTATGAAGATGTGGTTTGCTCTTCACATATAGTCATGTGGTGTGACACACTCATTTTTCTGGTGCTGTTTTGAGACCAGCCAAGACCAGCAGATCATTTTAGACTGGTTTAAAATGTCTTTTTCTTCTGGATTTAATATATTATACAGTACTGTTTAAAAGTTTGGGGTCAGTAAGATAATTTTTTTTACTAGAAATTAAATATATAGAAATGAATAAAATAAATAAATAGAATAATAAATGACATAAATAATGAAATGAATGATACTTATTATTATTAAATTCAAATTAAATTATTATTTAGAATAAATAATTAATTTATAGATTTGTTTTTACATACAATACACCTTGTGTGTGTATAATTATTATGTATATATAAATACACACACGTATATATAGTTTAGAAAAATGTGTTATATTTATATATACTATATTTGTATATAATAATTGTATATATAACATAAATATTTGTATATTATATAAATTATATAAATATATATACAGTATATACATACAAATAGTTCTTAAATATATACATGTATGTGTGTGTACTCAAATATGTATAATAACTATACATATTACACACATTATTTAAAAACAAACTTTTTTGGGATTCAAATTAATTTCGATTTAATCAATTTGACAGATTGAATAATTGAATAATTAATTATCAATAAATAAATCAATAAATAGAAATTAATAACTTTCACAGAAATAATAGCTTAAATTGATCAAAAGAGACAGTAAAGACATTTAAAATGTTTTGTAAATATTACAAAAAAAATAAATATTTTGATTTCAAATAAATGCTGTTTGAAGCAGCACAACTATTTTCAATTAGTTGAAAATAATAATTGTAAATGTTTCTTGAGCAGCAAATCCTCATATTAGTCTGCTTTCTGAAGGATCATGTGACACTGAAGACTGGAGTAAGGATGCTGAAAATTCAACTTTAATCACAGGAATTCATTACATTTTAAAGTATATGAAAATAGAAAACAGTTATTTTAAATTATTAAATAATATTGTCATATTTCACAATATTACTATTTTATATTTGGTCAAATAAGTCCAGCCTTGGTGAATATAAAGATATTTCTTTTAAAAACATTTAACAAATAGTTTAAACAGAATAGTGTATGTCTGTGGCATAACAAAGATGAATTATGTACGATAAGGGCAGAAATGAGTGAAGTCATTTTTTTCATTTAAAGTACAGATACTTTGCATTCAAATGTAAAATCCTGCAATGCTATAATTGTCTGAAATATTTCTGGATTGACACCGTTTGAACTTCTCATGAACCAGCCTACTTTTTGCTGATATGTTAGCAGTCTCGGAGTGTGAACACCTCCAGGATTCTCTGTAGTGTTGAGCGGTTTGCACTGAAGGACCGCAGGGCTTTGCCTGTTATATATGCATTGTGCTGGTTTACTGAATTAGCAGCATTACCCACTTGATTTTCTCAATGAAGAGCATTAGCGGCTGTGCGTGGGTGTCTTATCTCTCCCGAGCAGCGCTGATAGCAGAACTGAGGCTGAATCGATTCTCGTGGCTCTTCCCGTCCAGAAGTAGCCCACGACATCTGGCCTCCAGATAGAGAAGAAGATAGAGACCGGCCTACTTTCGCAAGAGCATCGCTTTTACTCTTACTATGGTTTATGGATTTTAAATATATACCCCTAACCAAAAGTATGATGCATAACTTTTGAGTTTGTGAGAGCAAATCACGAGGAGAGATCTGTCCTCTTCTGCCACTGCTAAATGTGTCAGTCACGTGATATGCAGATTAAGGGGAACGGCAGACACCGCTGATGGGGAACAGGAAATAATCTGCTTTTCCCAACAACAACAAAAATACACTTTCAGGTTTAATAATGAGTAGATTAAGTATCAGATGAGCCTTTTTACACCTCTAAATTCACAGATTATGATCTTATTTTAACCCGCTTGATATTTTGTGTAACATGCGTGCACCTTTAATCCCCCGAACATAAATAAATCATCATGTCTAATCTGTGAGAAAGTGGCGTTTAAAGTTAGTTGTAAATGTCAGTACAGAGCGCTCGGTTTTACGGGGTTCGTACTGGAGCTGTATTTAAATGACTCTAGTGACATCTAGTGGAAAAGTAGAAACAGTGCTGGATATTTCTGCTCTGTGTTTTTGAATAGACATACTGAAATGATCTTAATATTTCTGAATAATTCACTGACATGCTCTCTTCTTCTCTTGCAGACACAATGATCCTTGTTTTTTTTGTAACTGAAGGCACATCCAATTCTACCCAAGAACCCAATGGCAGTGGTAAGTGCTCATTATTTATAGTTGATGATAATACTAATAATAATAATAATAATACTGATAATACAAATTTTCTCTCTAAATCCTTCTCATTTTAAATGCAGAGTAGCATATTTATTATACACACAAAATCATTTAGCTTTATGTTACCTTCACTGAAATTCAATTCATAATGAAATATTATCTTTAGAATATCTAATATTGGCTATATGGTATCAGTTTGCATTCAAATCATCTATCCATCCATCCATCCATCCATCCAATTCCTCTATCGTAATATATTTCCATTTCAAGTAATTCAAAATAAAAAAAGAAATTAAGAAATAAACTAAATAACTTTATTAGCAGCTATATTTGTACAACCAAAATACAGGTTATCTGTCTGTCTATCTATCCATCCATCCATCCATCCGTCTGTCCGTCCATCCATCCCATGATCCATCCACCCACAAAACCACCTGTCCGTCCATCCATCCACCCATTCATTCATACATACATTTACATTTATGCATTTAGCAGACGCTTTTATCCAAAGCGACTTACAACTCAGGAGTACAGGAAGCGATCTTTGTAGAAGAGGCAAAGAAACGCAAAAAGTGCCCCAAATACCAAGATTTGTATACTACTCGGAGTAGCAAAAACCAGGAAAAGAGAAGAAGAAAAGAGAAATAGAGGGGGAAGAGTTTAGAGGTTTAAAAAAAAAAATGTATAAGATTAAGTGCTCATAGAAGAGATGAGTTTTTACCTGTCTTTTAAATGAGATACATACATAAACAAACAAAAAAGTTTATGTATGTACATACAGTCTTGTTCAAAATAATAGCAGTACAATGTGACTAACCAGAATAATCAAGGTTTTTATATTTTTTATTGCTACGTGGCAAACAAGTTACCAGTAGGTTCAGTAGATTCTCAGAAAACAAACAAGACCCAGCATTCATGATATGCACGCTCTTAAGGCTGTGCAATTGGGCAATTAGTTGAATTAGTTGAAAGGGGTGTGTTCAAAAAAATAGCAGTGTGGCATTCAATCACTGAGGTCATCAATTTTGTGAAGAAACAGGTGTGAATCAGGTGGCCCCTATTTAAGGATGAAGCCAACACTTGTTGAACATGCATTTGAAAGCTGAGGAAATGGGTCGTTTAAGACATTGTTCAGAAGAACAGCGTACTTTGATTAAAAAGTTGATTAGAGAGGGGAAAACCTATAAAGAGGTGCAAAAAATGATAGGCTGTTCAGCTAAAATGATCTCCAATGCCTTAAAATGATGAGCAAAACCAGAGAGACATGGAAGAAAACGGAAGACAACCATCAAAATGGATAGAAGAATAACCAGAATGGCAAAGGCTCAGCCAATGATCACCTCCAGGATGATCAAAGACAGTCTGGAGTTACCTGTAAGTACTGTGACAGTTAGAAGACGTCTGTGTGAAGCTAATCTATTTTCAAGAATCCCCCGCAAAGTCCCTCTGTTAAAAAAAAGGCATGTGCAGAAGAGGTTACAATTTGCCAAAGAACACATCAACTGGCCTAAAGAGAAATGGAGGAACATTTTGTGGACTGATGAGAGTAAAATTGTTCTTTTTGGGTCCAAGGGCCACAGGCAGTTTGTGAGACGACCCCCAAACTCTGAATTCAAGCCACAGTACACAGTGAAGACAGTGAAGCATGGAGGTGCAAGCATCATGATATGGGCATGTTTCTCCTACTATGGTGTTGGGCCTATTTATCGCATACCAGGGATCATGGATCAGTTTGCATATGTTAAAATACTTGAAGAGGTCATGTTGCCCTATGCTGAAGAGGACATGCCCTTGAAACGGTTGTTTCAACAAGACAATGACCCAAAACACACTAGTAAACGGGCAAAGTCTTGGTTCCAAACCAACAAAATGAATGTTATGGAGTGGCCAGCCCAATCTCCAGACCTTAATCCAATTGAGAACTTGTGGGGTGATATCAAAAATGCTGTTTCTGAAGCAAAACCAAGAAATGTGAATGAATTGTGGAATGTTGTTAAAGAATCATGGAGTGGAATAACAGCTGAGAGGTGTCACAAGTTGGTTGACTCCATGCCACACAGATGTCAAGCAGTTTTAAAAAACTGTGGTCATACAACTAAATATTAGTTTAGTGATTCACAGGATTGCTAAATCCCAGAAAAAAAAATGTTTGTACAAAATAGTTTTGAGTTTGTACAGTCAAAGGTAGACACTGCTATTTTTTTGAACACACCCCTTTCAACTGATTGCCCAATTGCACAGCCTTAAGAGCGTGCATATCATGAATGCTGGGTCTTGTTTGTTTTCTGAGAATCTACTGAACCTACTGGTAACTTGTTTGCCACGTAGCAATAAAAAATATACTAAAAACCTTGATTATTCTGGTTAGTCACATTGTACTGCTATTATTTTGAACAAGACTGTACATACATATTTATGTATTGTTTGTTGTTTGTGTACTGTTGGTACTGTTTATGTACAGTTTATCTAATGTTTATGTAACTTATGTACATAGGTTATGTATTGTTGTTTATGTGTGTATGTACATACATACATAAACAAAAAAGTAGCGCCTGAAGGAGGGCTCTTTTTTTTTTTTTTCAAATTAAATTTCTTTTAAGTGTAAATTTGTGTTAAATGTGTTCCTGTCACTCAAAAGAAATTCTACACACTTTTTTTCCACATAAGATTTATGTATTTCAATAAATAGAATAAGTCTATCAAATTGAATTGAATAATTCTTACATGTTTCATAATTGATTTTACTATTAATTTAAATATATAAATCTTAAAATAAGGCTTAATTTTTTTTTGCATGTATATTTTGGGATTGCAACTTTTATAAAACAACGACAAAATGTAGGTATTACTTACAAATAACTGGAAGAGTCATGTATACTCAGTGGTCAAAATGTGAACCCACCAATACTGTGCCCAGCGTTTGTAGTTGTATAACTTTTCCCAGCGAGATGACATCTGAATCCTCCCTGGTCACTGTCAGTGTATATGCATTACGTAACCATTAGCGTGGCCGCATGGATTTGTGTTAAATCTGCGGTAGATTATGCAGACTGTGATTTGGGCTGCAGTAAAGTGCTGATCGCAGGCTTTGGCGGGTGATTCATGTCAAACCTGCTGTTAAATGAATGAGCGATGCTTATCCTCGCAGTCAAAACAGCCCCAGTCTCTCTATTAAATCACTAATAATGCCTTGGCTTGACTGGCTGCCATACCTCACTTAAACGCTCAGCGCCGGAGCAGCTCCACGGGTCTCTGTTCGCGGGCCAGCTTCCTGTTCTTTTGTTCACTCTGGGTTTGACTGCCTCTCCTTCTTCCTTTAGAGAACTCGTACAACACACACATCCTGCCCATACTGCTGGTGCTGTCCGTCTTGTTGATTTTTCTTGGGTTGCTGACCTGGTTTTGCCTCAGGTATGGCACAAACGCACACACACCCACAAACACTGAGTAAAAAACTGTGAGTCTCTCATGCTCACAAGCTCCGCCCTTTCTGATTAAGGGCAGGGACAGGAACTGAGACATGCTGTCACACACAGACACACACACATATATTTATTCATACATAGAAGTAAACCCACAGATTTTTGCATGGTTCTAGCAGTAGAGAGCGTATTGTGTAACGTGTGTCTGCGGAGAAACAGAACCTCTGATGAAAAAGAGCTCAAGTTTCCGTTGGTGAGACAAAATTAAACTTAGGTTTGTGATGTATATTGTCTTTTTCTGGTATGTTTAACCCTCTTTTTCTTTTTCATCTTTCAGGTTGAAAAACCAGAGGAAAGCTGTCATCACAGCTGTCGACAAGAAGGTACCAAATGGCATCCTGGAAGAGCAAGGTAAAGGGTTTCTCTGTCTGCTCTGAATCGCTCGGCTGTTTAAGATTGGATGAAATGGGTGAACACTGTTGTAAAGTGAGATGTCTCGGAAAGTTTCACTTCATCAGACATTCTACCTTCAGCTTCCTGTTGCTTTAAGATTTTGTGCGCCGGGCAAAGAGAGCAGGATGTGAGCGTGTTCATGTGCTACACGTGTTATTCTGTACAGACTGTGCGATTGCCTAAAAAGGATAATTATGGACAATATTATGCTGATTTTTGAGGAATGTTGTCATCTGCATCCTGATCTTTATAATGGAAAACCAAACCATTAGTTGCAATACATTTTTCAGATGTTTTATGTTAGGTTTACAAAGATAACACATCGTTTTAACAACATTTTTAAAAGTTGCTTAGAGCAAAACATTTAGTTAAACTCAACGTTTAGGCTAGACTTTGTCAGCCAATTTTGTCTTGAAACACTTTTGCTTTTCTAGTTTAATGTTAGTGAGCGAATATTAAACGATGAGCGATGGCTAAACTCTGTGTATTGTTTTGTTCCATGAATACCAAGATGTAAGCATAAAAATTATGCTGTTTTAATTATCAATATTTCCTCAAAATTATTCAAACATGACTAAAACAATGTAAAAGAGGAAGAATGTTCTTTTTTTAACACACGTTCCTGTTTCACACAAAATCTGTGGCTCATGGTTAGCCATAGGAAAGACATCACTATAGGTCTCTGTAACGCTAGGCTTTTGTTTCTTAGACAGCAGTTAGTCAGATTAAACGGGCAGCAAACTTTGGATTCAGTCTCCAGAATCTCAGACTGCGATCCCTCACGATCTCCTTTAAGTGTTCAGAAGGTTATCTCAAACTGCGAGATTGTGTGTCTTGTCGAAGGTCTTGCAGATTTATGCAGATTTACTTCCTCTGAACTCTTTCTCCTGTTATCCTGACGGAAATCTCTCTCAAGGAATATTCCTTTAGCCAAGACGAGAGACGACACGCTCAGTACATGTGTTAAAGGACATTGACCGTGTTCAGTACAGTTAGCATGATATCAATATTTCACTCTGAGAGATTGTTTCAGTGTTCAGAAGGGAAAGTCACACCTGTGTGAAGGAAGTGGTTAACCGACGTTGTCCTGCTCTCTGCGCCACCATTTGTCTGTCTCTTTGATGTACACTACCATTCAGTAGTTTGATTAAAAAATGCATTAAAAAGAGTAATACGGTAGTGTGAAATATATTTTTTACAATTGAAAATAAGTGTTTTCTATGTGAATATATTGTAAAATGTAATTTATTTCTGTGATCAAAGCTGAATTTTCAGAATCGTTACTCCAGTCTTCAGTGTCACATGATCCTTCAGAAATCATTATAATATGATGATTTGCTGCTCAAGAAACATTCATACACAAAATTTAGTGTAATTAAAAACCTTTGAACGGTAGTGTTTAAGTCTGCAAACATGCTCTTCCTGTATGTAGAAAAACCATAGACTGTAAAAAATATGGACGTAATGTCCGTGACGTCACCCATAGGATTCACCCGTTCTGAAGCTTAAAGTAGGGGCGAGCTGGGCGTCGCCATCTTTCGAGCGAGTCAACGCGTGTCACTCCCGGATAACAATAAATGGGCAAAAAGGCGGGATGAGGGTGGAGCTGAGGTGACGCAATGACTATAGACGGCAGATAAATGGTCATCCACCTGTAACCATGTCCTTAATAATGCATAACTTTAAGGCTTTATATAACGTAAACGAATGAGTTATAAAAAAATTCACCCCCCTCACAGTTGTCATGAAGGTCAAAATTAGCCTTATAAGCCAAAACCACAATTTGGACCAGGCTGTAAACATGTTTTTTTCTGCTGTTTCACTAGTTCACACTTACATCAAATTAAATAGAGTAAAGATTATGCGTATTTGGCGTGCTGTCCAGGGGAGGGCTCCGGGCTCGAAATTAGGCCGGAACCCAGAGTACCCCCCCCATGATAGAGAGACTCTAGAACTGGACTGGAGTATATTATAGATTGTGTTGACATCTAATAAAAATTTGTTAGAATCAAGTGAGGAGATGGGGTGGTGGAGGGGTGCTAAAATGAAAAGGGTCAACGAAAGAAGGTAAATCTGCTGTATATATATATATATATATATGTATATATATATATATATATATATATATATATATATATATATATATATATATATATATATACACACTGTAAAAAATTAATAACCTGGTTGCCTTAAAATTTTGAGTTCATTGAAATTAAAATTTTGAGTTAATACAATGACAATTTTTTGAGATTCAACAGCATTTATTAAAATATTATTAAAAGATTTTGTAAGCATATTGGGTAATTGTGTGTGTTTTATTTCTGATAATGTAGTGAAACATGCCACTACATGATTTATCACATTTTTTATGTGGTTCAGATAGAAAAATATTTTGAGTTTCTATTTATTAAACAAATTTCCTTCATTGTATCAACTCAAATTTTTAATTTCAATAAACTCAAAATTTTATGGCAAACAGGTTACTTACTTTTTTAAGTTAAACCAACAAAAACCAACCAAATTTTTTTACAGTGTTCCCCTCTCTTATCGTTGATTAGCTAGCATGTGCTCCACTTGTGTTTAATTAGGTTTAATTATCTGAGCGTGCTGCACTTGTGTTTAGTTAGGTGTATCTGCACGTGCTCCTCCCGAAATTTTGTTAATAAAAACTTCACAAAGTTGGGTATTTTAACATGGGGCTCAATGAGATTCTGCTCCCTTCAGGAGCCCTAGTGGCCAGTTGATGAATTGCAGTTTACATTACTTCCGTATTGGCTTCAAGAGAGATCACGGGAGGTTGCCGCTTGAGAAAAACACTTGCTTGAAAAATGATTTAGAGAGTTTTGATTTGAGTCAGTATACTGTAAAAAAACGATTTAAAAATAAGTTACCTGGTTGCCTTAATTTCGAGTTCATTGAAATTAAAAATTTGAGTTAAAACAATGACACTTTTTGAGAATCGACAACCTTTATTCAAATATTATTATTTCGTAAGCATATTGGGTAGTTGTGTGTGTTTTATTTGTGATGACGCAGTGAAACATGCCAAATTGTGCTATTTTCATGATTTATCATATTTTATATGTGGTTCAGATACAGTAATATTTTGAGTTTATATTTATGAAACCGATTTCCTTCATTGTATCAACTAAAACATTTTATTTCAATATTTTAAGGCAACTGGGTTACTTACTTTTTTAAGTTAAACCACACACAAAAAAGGAAACCGCAAAGCAACTACCCAGATCTCCATAGCAACCCCATAGCAACACCCTAGCATTGTGACAGTGACATTTGCATGGCGAGCACCACTTAATTTAATTGTTGTAGTTTTATATATTTACTAACTTAATTAAATCTACTACTTCCAATGACTTTAAATGTTTTGTAGTACAATTCGATTTGGCATTATTTTTGTATTTATTTATTTTAAAGTTTTACAACCGAGTAACAGCGTGTGTCATTATGTGTGTGTTGTATAGAGGAATATATAGATGTGGATGTGGATAATGATGATGAGAAGGATGATGAGGATGAGGATGAGAATGATCTTGGCTGGCCATCAGAAGGTCAGGTATATGTTGTGTCTCATGAACAGGCATGGACGTCTAAACTAACATCTCACCCTCTCTAACCTCTAACCCAATGGTTGTGGGTTTCTTTTGGTGCTACAAGGGTCACTTGCGTTTACGAACCATATATGCATATATTGCTTTTACAAAGGCATGCTGATAGCTTTCCTGAAAAATTCAGTTATGGTGTTAGGGCCGGATCACACAGAACACTTTTTTTCCTGTTGAAATCGGTCGTTGGCCATTGGAAAAAAGGCAGAAGGTCTAGAGGCACGTTGAAGTTTTTGTAACCTGAGCACCACGTTTTAAGAATGTCGTGTCATGCGCAAGATGCTGCAGAAGACACGAGACGGGAGCGTCGAGTGCATGTTTGCATTAAAAATCGAATGGAAAAATAGTGCAGTTTAATGGAAAATTGTGTTCTGTGTAAACGGCCCCTTAGCATGTTTTCCTGGGTGACAAACTGCGAACGTAGGTTTGACATAATTTACATTCTTTGAAGAAAAATGTATTTAACAGTGTCCTGTTATATATTTAGGTAGGACTTTTTTTGTCTGAATTATGGAATTTTAAAATCGAGAGTCTACCCAAATATCTATAAGAGTCTATAAACTCACACACACACACACACACACACACACACACACACACACACACACACACACACACACACAGCGCGCGCGCAAACACACTCACATTTTATACTGTACAAACTGTACATTTTATCCCCCTACACTGCCCCTGCCCCTAAACCTACCCATCACAGGAAACATTCTGCCTTTTTACATTTTTAAAATATCATCATTTATTATCTTTATAAATCCATTTACATTGTGGGGATTGCTGGCTGATCCCCCACACTGTAGGTAATCTCAGGTTTTACTATCCTTATGGGGACATTTGGTCCCCACAATGTAATATAAACAAGGACACACACAGACACACACACACACACACAGTTTTTTTTTTTTTTTTTAGGACTTTCTACAGACATAATGCTATTCATATTTCCCTTACACTAAACCTGCCCTAAACCTAACCATCACAAAAAACATTCTGCATTTTTATATATTGAAAAAAACATTACTTAGTATGATTTATACAGTGTTTTCCTCATGCAGATCAAAAATGTCCTCACAAGGACAAGGATTTTGGATACTGCCACCTTTTGGGGAAAAGGTTTTCCCCCTTATGTAGGTTTACCAGGACCCCACACACACACACACACACACACTCACACACACACACACAAACACGAACAATGAAAGAGTCAGGAAATTTGCTGTCCTCAAATAGCAAGCAAAGTGTTAACGTTTCTATAGCAGTCCTATAAACAAAAAGATACAAGTGAGAGAGTTATTTTTGCACTAAACGTGACGGAATGAATCTTTCAATCAAATTGCATGTGTGGTGTATCTCATTTGGTGAGGTTTTGAATTCACATCAAATTTTGCATCTCCTGAAGATTGATCACTTTTCAAGTGATTGTCTATAACGTTCATTTACCGCGTTCCTCTACAGAGCAACAGACGGTGGTCTTACTGCCAAGGTCCCCTTCCACATCCAAAACGTATTTCCCCATCCCGGTAGACAACTTGGAAGAAGAGTATCGGATACGCTCGGCCGATGATGGGAAACTCTTCCGGGAAGAGTATAATGTGAGTTTTTATTCTGCATGTAAAGATTGTATTTTATGGGCTTTTGATTGTATTTTTAGATTGTATTTTCATGGTCCAAAAACAACAACAACAACAAAACTATAATATTGACAAGAAAAACACTCACGCCTTTAGCTTTTAAGTCCCTCAAAATCAAATATGACCACAAATTTATGCCAAAAAATATTATGTAATGATGCAATTAAGACGATCCTAGTTATTTATTAGAGATATCATTGAAGTGCCTTTACTTATGTAATATTTGATTTGATATATCTAATAATATGTTTCATAGCATATTCATTTACAGTGGTATCGGAATTTATTCACAAATTTAGTCAGCTAAGACAAAAACAGCCTATTTTGCAGGCCTGAATCTCAACAGCATCAGTCAGTTTTAATCATTTGCAAGACAATGCTAGTTAATGAATTGAGAAGTCATTGAAGGCCGAATGTCATTAATTGAATATTTTATGTAATATTTATTCATTTATTATACACTGAAAACAAAGTCTGTTGGATTTACATGATTTAATTGTGTACATCGGTCCCACATGAATCAATTAAGTTAAAAAAACATAATTTATGTAACTTCAACATCATAGAATGAATACATTTTAAGTGACCCGATTAAGTAGTTTCAAAGTGAATTGTATACGGGTCCCTGACATGATTCAGGCACTTAATTTCATATATTCAGTCACCTTTTCATTCAGTTTAATGTTACACAACTGAATTCTAATACTGCACTAGCTAGTTGATAACTTTTAGCTAGATATAGCACACATAAGCATATTAAATGCTAAAGATTAAAAGCTCCTTCAGCAAAGCCGTTATGACATAAGTAGTATCAGTCCACAGCCTAAGCAAATGCTCCCCTCTTCTCCACAATGGTAACCCACTTTAATTTAAACTCCAACATAATTAAATATTAAACACTTTTAAACACAATCAAGTATCACCCTTTCTCATCTTGCTCAAAAATGCATAAATAAACACTTTTACATATAAAATAACAACATGTACTCTCTCTTGATTTAGCCATATGCAAAGCATGTTGGGAACTAACAAGCCCTGCCCAGTTTCAGTTAATTCAACACAAATCAAGCATGTAATCTCAACACAAACGGATTAAGTAAACTTCAATTGGATTTATATGAAAGTGGATTGAACACAATCAAATTAGGTTAGGACAAAATGTGTAGCAATTATTTTGATTTTGCTCATTTTAACTAAGCAATTTGAACAAGCAGTAAAAATTATTATTTTCAGTGTATTAGCATGTTTCATAGCGTGTTAGTTTTCATATTATTGGTAATTCGGTGTCAGTTATTTCAACACCAGTCATAGTATTTATAAATATAAATACAGAACTAGATCCCGTCTGCAAACGCTGTAGCTCATTATTGTTTTTTACACTGATTACATCACTCACGTTGCTGGAAGTTCAGCAGTCGTTGTGTTTTTGTCTGCGTTTAGTGGCAACACTCGGTGAAGGGATTGTTATTTCGCTTGTGGCTCGTAAAGAAGCTGATGGTGCATTATCGTGCTGTTATTAACAGAAACACACCGCCGCATTCATGTGGATCAGCAAATATCATTCCACATTTGCTGATGGTTCAACTGCTCTCATTTCCCACTGAGAATTACTGGAATTAAGATGTTGAGGAGTCATCAGGCTTTGACTCATTCGAGAATGTCCCTCTCTGCTTTTAGACGTATGATTCAAGATTCACTCCTCTCACAGGCCCGTGATTCAGGAACACTGAATGAACCATGTGAATTTTCTGTCCCATGGAAACTATGTTTATGCTCAACAATCTTAATGGCCACTTAAACTATTTAAGTCGGAATGGAAGAGGCTCTGCTGGGTAAACAGTGGCCTATACATACAGGAACAAAGCGTCAGTAATATTCATTTTCAGCAATGGGAATTTGACCAGCATGATCAGTTTTGCTCAAATACACATTCTTTAAATGTGTTAGGTAACAATTCAAGTGCAATTCAGTTAAACGAAATCAAGTCTTTTTTTGTGTGTGTAAAGTTTAACGATAGCTGAATATCTCAGGTGCATGATCCACAACAATGCATTTGTGTAGAGACAAGAGAGTGCAATACACACGTAAAACACAATACACACAGTTGCTCAACATGTGCAAAGTACTTGGAGTGTCACAGTTATAATGCAGAAAGCATCTGCTCTTCTAAGCATTCTGTGCTTTGGGTGGAACGGCCATCGGTTTAGTGTTGATATCATGTTTCGTTTGTATTGTTGACAGTCATTGCCAGGAGGTTTGACCCAAGGAAAATGTGAAGAGGCCAATAAAGAAGAAAACAAGGAGAAGAACAGATATCCAAACATCTTGCCATGTAAGAAATCTCTCTTTGTTTTCTTGGCTTTTGTTTGTATTTTAAAGGTAGTATAATTTGCAGTAAAATATCCAAAAACCACTAGGCCAGTAGTTTGTTCAGTTGAGGACTTACGATATGCCAAATGTTTTTGTAAATTGTGAGAAAATTGCTATTTTAACCAATGACCGGGGTCGAGTCAGCATAGCGTTTGAGGAAGTCGCCTGTCAATTGCGTCATATCTGCGTTACCCTCGGTTTTATTCTGCAGAAGCGCTTTACTGAACATGTCACAGCAGCGCCGAGCAAACGCACAGTGTAACGTCATAACATCATTTTAAACACACTTAAATCTATCTAATATGATAAACAGAGCTGCTTTACCTTATAATCATGACCGGAAACGTGGAAATACTGCAGGCGCCCGGCGACTGTGTCCCGTCCCTTCATAATAAAAGTCCTGGTGTTTGCGAGCCGTGTGTTTGTATAACTATCGCTCCAGCAGCCGTGCTCAGCTCAACAACACTGTCCTTCTCTGCTTCACACTACAGTAACATTAATAACCGCATACATGAACATGATTTCTGCCCGAGTCCTATTTTCCACCGGCTGTGAGGTAAAGACCACATGTCCCAAGATGCTGTGCTCAAACTTGGCGTCATCAAACTACACATTTGTTTAGAATAGGCGCCCTCCAGTGGACGGAAAGTTGCATAGCGCACCTTTAAGTGATTTTTATTAATAGTATTAACCGGCTTTGTTATATTAATATATTAGACAATGTACATCCAAATAGTTTATTTATTTCTATTACAATATTTCCATGTATGAATGTTCAGTTATGTACTAATGAAAGCCAATATCAATAAAAAAGTAATCATTTTTATCTTAACTAAATTTCAAAACTTTAAAGCAGTATTAGCAGCTGTATTTATACTGCCATAAAAAAGCAGGTTATCTGTAAGAAATGTGTGTATATGTATTCATTCACCCATTCATCCATCCGTCTGTCCATCCATCCATCCAACCCATCTTATCCATCCAATCATCCATCCAGAAGTCTTTGTCATTTCATCTGTTCAAGTCAAGTCACCTTTATTTATACGGCACTTTATACAATAAAGATTGTTTCAAAGCAGCTTTACAATGATAATAGTAAAATGATTTAATGATGCAAACAGAGCATTATGAAAAGTCACAGGTGAACACACAATACAGTCTTGGAAGATTAGATGGTAAGCAACCAGTTCTCATAATCAACATTTTGGATGCAGGAGAAATGGCCAGGTATAAAGATCGGAGCGGCATTCACCCCTGTATATCAGCTCATCTCATTTTCTTGTGATCACACTGAAGTTTTGTCTCAATGCTTCTGCCACCCTCACACATATAATCTCACACTTCTCTAAATGCAGCATTGATCACTCTCAGTTCCTTGTGCCCACATCCATGTCATTTCACTCTTTTACTTTTATTTTTTCTTATACATTTTCTGTTTAGAAGTTATAATACAAACTCACTGTGAAGAAGCAATCGAATGTGTGTCTATTTGAAAATAATGAACAACCTTTTTTTGTCTGTCCTGTTATCCAGATGATCATTCCAGAGTGATTTTAACACCGATCGATGGAGTCCCATTTTCAGATTATGTCAATGCATCATTTATTGACGTAAGTCACTTGCCATGCCGTAAAATGCATCAATGTACTGTGATCAAGTCGACAAAGAAAGAGTGCTGCAGTCGCGACGTCAAAAGCCATAAGGCTAACCCGTCACTGGAGAAATTCCTTGGGGGTTTTATAGTGCCGTTTTTCGATTTATGAGTAATATATAGACCTTATTTTACTCTTAAAATTAAAAATGCCATTATAAAACCCGATCAAGTCTGCAGCACTCTATTGTCAGAATAGTACAGAATTTACTATTTTATTTTAAATAATAAAGAATTATAATGTTTAAACATGTTTAATGTTTAATGCATTTCTTGTTCAAAATACAATTTTTAGCATGAGAAGAAAAAAAAATGTTTTACATTTAATTGAATCATGATGCAAATTTTGTAAAGAATCATTATAAAAAAATATTTATCAGAGCAAAAAATTTTGGTAATACTTTACTTAAAGCCTTTATACAGTGCATTATAAAATCCATTAATTATGCCATGTAATGCACCTTATCTTATGAATAATTATAACCACATTTAGAATACATTATAATACTTATCTATTCATTTTTACACCTTTAGAAAGTGTAATGCATTAAAACATGTCAAACAACCAATTTCTGAATCTGCAAATATTATAATGCCTTTAACCTTTGGTTACAATTATTTCTGACATACATTTTGAATAAAATATATTGTATAATAAAGGCTTCTACTAAAGTTTTCCTAATATGTTCACTCAGTTTTGCCATAAAAGAGCTCATTATTCAGAAGTTAAAATAGTGTTAAAGTTATTTTCTGTTTTCTCAGGGTTATAAAGATAAGAATAAGTTCATTGCAGCACAAGGTGAGTGCATCTGAATTTAAAAATAAGACAAATGTGCGGTTTCAGAAGCTTCAATCAGATATAATTAAACTCGATGAGATGACCTCTGTGTTTCAGGTCCGAAACAGGAAACGGTCGCAGATTTCTGGAGAATGATATGGGAACAGAAATCAGCCACTATCGTGATGTTAACGAATCTGAAAGAGAGAAAAGAGGTGTGTATCCTTTTTTTGGATTTCTGGTACATTTCCTTGTTATCATCAGACCTGTTTAATACTGATGTCAGAAAGCTGCATGACATTCAATCTTCTGAATCCCAAGGATCCTTATTGCTTAATGAGCAATATATTAGCATTATATTATATATATACTGTATATATGTGTTTGGTTGATGCTTTTAGAAGAAGTTTTTTCCCTTCGAGTTGATGTGCACTTATGCCATATTACTTAAAAAATAATCATTCTTGGAATAAATCTATTTGATATAAATCCAGTTAGTTGATCATCATTGAGCGTCTCCATTTCGATGGCCTCTGATGTTCAGGTGTCACACGACTCCTTTCTCTTCTCTCCATCACGGCCGCGAGCGTCTCTGGAAAGACCAATCAATGAGACAGAGGAGAGGAGGAGATTAAAATCAGCTTTGAGTAGGACTTGGAATCGATGATTTTAATAATGGCTGATAAAGCTCTCTCTGGCTTTGACCTAATTAGTCCGCAAACTCTCATTAAGAGAGATTTATCCTCCGCTCTCGGGCTGGATAATGCTGATTGACAGACCGGCTGTTTTAAGAGCTCAGATTAGCATCATGGTGTCTTAAAAGTCACCTTTACTACTCTAATGCACTTCCAGCTGTTCAGGGCCAGTGTTGGACCGATTTACTCGACAGGATTGACATGTAATGCGTTTATGTTTATCTACAGAACCACACGTTTTGACCTTGTGTCGTGTGTCGGTTTTATATTGATTTGAAGAAAACTTCCTTATCACTGTTTTCTTGCCTTTTGTTTGTATTTTGAGTGACTTGAGACTTTAACGATATTAACATTGTTACATTACTGTATTAGTTAATGTACATTCAAATAGTTTATTATTTATTTCTGTTAAGATATCTTCATGTTTGAATGTTCAGTTATATATAAACAAAAGTCAATATCAATCAAAAGTAATTATTTAAATCACCCATCCACCCATTAAATCATCCAATCCATCCATCCATCCATCCATCCGTTCTTCCATCTGTCTGTTCTTCCATCCATCCATCCATCCATCCATCCATCCATCCATCCATCCATCCATCCATCCATCCATCCATCCATCCATCCATCTGTCCTTCATCCATCCATCCATCCATCCATCCATCCATCCATCTGTCCTTCATCCATCCATCCATCCATCCATCCATCCATCCATCCATCTGTCTGTTCTTCCATCCATCCATCCATCCATCCGTCCATCCGTCCATCCATCCATCCATCCATCCATCCATCCATCCATCCATCTGTCCGTTCATCCATCCATCCACCCATCCATCCATCCATCCATCCATTCATCCACCCATCCATCTGTCCGTTCATCCATCCATCCATCCACCCATCCATCCATGAAATCATCCAATTCCTCTATCGTAATATTTCCATTTCAAGTAATTCAACATAAAAAAAGAAATTAAGAAATAAACTAAATAACTATATTAGCAGCTATATTTGTACAACCAAAATGCAGGTTATCAGCATTTTTGTTTAATTTCCTTATTTATTTACACATTTCTTTATTATTAAAAGTAATTATTTAAAATTACATTTATTTAATACAAATACAAATATTTATTTTAATATTCCTAATATTTTACTATTATATCTTTTTGCATATAATTTATTTATTATTAAATTCATTTGTTTATACTTACATTAATTTAATACAAGTTAGAACAGTATTTATTCTAAATTTGAATTATCTTAAATAACGGTAACTATATTAGCAGCTTTTTTTTTTACTACAAAAACAGTGGAGGTGAGCAACATTTTATTAGCTGCATTGTTTATTTATAATAATGTTTTATACAAAAATAAATTACATTAAATAAACAAAAAAAGGTCATTATATGATTAGCTTATTGTAAATACACGTTGTTTTTCTCTGTAGGATAAGTGTTATCAGTATTGGCCTGATCAGGGATGCTGGACATACGGTAACGTGCGCGTTGCTGTGGAAGACTTCACAGTACTGGTGGACTACACGATACGCAAATTCTGTGTGCAATATGTAAGTCTGAATACGCTTGAAGTCCAGTCATCTTCATGCAAGCTAGATGAAATGTCTTTTGCTATGGTGGATAAATATTTCTGAAATAATTGTTCTTGCACCTTATTCTGTGAGCTTGCAGCCTCAGATATTAAACTGAATTATGCGTTAGTGGCTTATTAACAACTGGGTTTATTTAAGTGTGTGTATATGTGTTTTCCTTCCTGTGTCACCACACTCTCACCCTTCGCTCTGTCCACCACAGCAGGCCAGCGACGGCACCAAAACCCCCCGTCTTGTCACGCAGCTTCACTTCACCAGCTGGCCCGACTTTGGCGTTCCCTTCTCGCCCATCGGCATGCTCAAGTTCCTGAAGAAGGTGAAGCAGGTGAACCCCTCGTACGCCGGGCCCATCGTGGTGCACTGCAGGTGGGTCGTCTTCAAGCATGACTGATGTGAAACGAGAATATCAGGCGAGAACTAGAGCTCTACATTCACACGTCATTTAGGTGTGGAGCGTGACCAGTTTTGGTCTGTAAGATCATCATGAAATGAACATGTTTTGACGTGCTCCCTGATTTATAATGATTAACACTTTCGTGTGACTATTTTCTTGCCTTCACTTTTGAGTAAAGGGATACTCAATACATTTCTATGTATTATAATGCACTTCAAAATATATGATTTTCAGAAATGTCCATTTCAGTTTAAAGTACAATACTGTTTTTAAAGTTTTTTCAGTTTAAATGTACAATACTGATATGTTAATCAATATGTAATGTTTGTTAAAGAGTCAATATTAATCATTAATCTAATGAAAAGTGATATTATAGTACTGTATTTGTATTGAAAGAAATGGCAGGTTAGCTGCAGACAATGATTATAGAAAATAAATTAGAAATTATATAACTATTTATAATATAAACCGCAAAAAAATGCTTTTCTTATTTAGTATTTTTGACTTGTTTTCAGTCCAAATATCTAAAAATTCTTAAATCAAGATGCGTTTACTAAATAAGTAAATTAACATAGGATATATTTTCCTGTTTTCTGAAAAACGTTCTGGTGTTTTTTCTTAAAACAAGTAAAATGATCTGCCAATGGGGTAAAAAAAACTTGCGCTGCGTCACCGCTGTGGGAATGCCTCTGTCAGGGTTCCTGCAGGGTCTTAAAAAGTCTTACATTTCAAAATCAAAGTTTAAGGCCTTAAAAAGTCTTAAATTCACGGATGTATTGAGTTCTAGGTCTTAATTTGTTTTAAACAGGTCCTAATTTTCCTACGTCCATACCGCCATGCTCACTGAAATGCTCCCGCAGTGCGCACGTGTTTATTCCGGGGTGTTGTTGTTCTTTCTTAAAGATATCTCTTAAGATCGTTGTTAGGCAACGTGGGGGAGAGGACGCTGGCGTCGTCTGTTCGCCGCTTCTCCACCCACAAATCATGTTAATGTACTATTAGATTTAGATTTTATTTTATTTCCTTATGTTTGTGACTAGTCTAACAGTCAGAGCTACAATTGGGGCTGTTGCTGATTGCTGGCAGCCACTGAGAGGACGTTGTTCCTCGTTTCGCCGTTTTCCACCGCTTCTAATGTTTACGTTTGAATTGCTGCGGTTGGTTCTGGTTTGGAGGACATTTGATGTTTCTCGCCACGACTGCTCACTGGTGGTCTCCCTCGGGCTTAAGCTGCATGGTGGCTGAAGTTTGCACCGGGCTAGCGTCATCTGGGCCATCGTAATCGGCGTCCGGCATGATGTTGGGATGTTCCGCTTCTCGGCTGCGCCGCTGTTCCGTCCTGCATTGCGGCCGTGGAGCGGCTTGGACTTCTGCGCCGACCCCGGTGTGTCCACAGAAGTGCCCGGAAAAATGTTCTGCCTCCTGCATGGTGCTGCGGCGATCCCCATCGTTTGAAACGTCATGAAGACCCATCATCTGGTCTTCAGCTGTCCTGCCTCGGCGATGTCTTCAGGACACACTGCCGCTGGGAGAAATTAAAAACATGGTGGACCACAGTGTGCTGCGGAGCTAACAGAGACTTCCACCATCAGCTGTTTTCTGTTCACCATCAGCTCTGTTTCTGTTCACCATCAGCTCTGTTTCTGTTCTGTTTTCTGTGTTGGTTGATTGTTTGTAGTATTCTATATTTTTACTTGTTATTCATTGTTTTGTTTTGTTATTTTTCCCCCTTTGTTGCACTTTGAGATTCTTCGGAAGGAAAAGTGCATTATAAATAAAATCTATTATTATTATTATTATATAACCGGTGTGTACGTTTTGGACGTGTGTCAGTAAGTATTAGATCTATGCATTAGTAAGATCTCAAAGTGAAATCAATCTAAGCTTATACTGCTCCTGTGTGTGTGTGTTAATGTTAAACAAACAACAACACAAACGGGGAAAACACCACTTACAGTTAAACCACTGTTTGTATCTTGTATGTTTATGTTGTATTTATTGGTCCTATTGTCATTTGTTCATAACTATATATTTTATTACTGACCATTTACTTGAAAATTATTTAAACTTTTTACTTATATTAAGCAATTGCTTATTGCTGTAGTTTACTTTTTGGTCATATTTCCCACACTAAGTGATTATGTTATTAAAGATAGATAGCACACCAGCCGTTGCAATACCAAACAAGATTCATGCATTTAGCGTGTTTTATTGCCATTTGTGACTATTGTGCATCTAACATAATACTAGGCTATGGTTAATGTGGCATGGAAATGACTGTCACAAAATCTAAAAAAAAATATTGTCTAAACAAAATCTATAAAACACACACACACACACACACACACACACACACACACACACACACACACACACACACACACACACACACACACACACACACACACACACATATAAACAATATTTTTTTTGCATTGTAATATAATTCATTATTTTTCAATAATGTAGGAAAATTACATTAAATCACATTAAATTGTATTAATCACATTAACCTAATATTTTATATTTCAAATGCCATAAAAATCTAAACAATTATATCTAATCAAAAAGCTTTATTTTCAAGATTTGACATTTTAGTTTTATCAAGAGCCCAAACTTCCTGATCTCCATTGCCAAACTTCGAACTTTTAAAAGAAACAATAACTTGCAGAATGAAGGTGCACATTTGAATTTCAACTTTCGGAAAAAGGACAAATTTTACATAACTTCCACCCACAGTAATAATTTTTTGAGACACCGCAGACCCTTTTGCGTCAGCCATGCATGCATAATAAATTTGATGAGACAATGATTGACATTATTCAGAACGATTAGCATGTGATTTGAATTAGGTGAAGGAAGGTCCTTTCTCGCTGCTGATTGGTCCTATACATAAAGCGAATTCATGGAGGTCAGTGCCTGGGTTTCATGACACAATGTCCCGTCTGTCCACTAGTCATCAGTGTGTGTGTCATAGTATTGACCCTCAGCCCTCGCCCTGTGTCCTAAACAACCAAACGCAGCGTCAGCAATGCAGAGCACTTCAGTTCCTGTCAAAAGCCCTTTGGAGGGTTTGTCCATTCGGTTGGATGATCACTCATGCCCTCTAGTGTTCAGATTACAATAAGGCGAGGGAAAATATGTTTGCCATTGCGTTGGCAGATATTTCTTTACTTGCAGTCATTGTGAATTTATTTGAAGTGAAGACATTATGAAAGCTGTTTCATGGTGCCACAAATAAAATAAAAAAATATATATTTTACACGAAATTTGTCATATAGGTTTCACCCATTTTTGGTTGTTTGTCGTGTATTTTAATGCATTATACTTTTTAAAAGGTGTAATACTAATATAAGTAACTGTGGTTATAATCATTCATGAGATCATACAATGCATTATAAGGTGCATTACAAGGCACAATTATTGCAATAAAAATACTTTTATAATGCATCATCCATAAAGGCTTTACGTTTTAACGTTATTTTTTTTGTTGTTGTTTTGCTTGGAATATTGTGCACTAATGAATCATTCCCAATAAAACCTGCGTGTGAATGTATTCTTGTTGGTTTTGTGAATAATTGCATTTGTGTGTCTCTGTGTCAGTGCTGGCGTGGGCAGGACAGGAACGTTCATCGTCATTGATGCCATGATTGACATGATGGACACCGAGCAGAAGGTGGACGTCTCCGGTTTCGTGTCACGGATACGAGAGCAGAGATCGCAGCTCATTCAGACAGATGTGAGTTACGCATGACGTCGGTTTTTGCATAATTCTTCATCTACCTACTTCATTTTTTATTGTC
This sequence comes from Pseudorasbora parva, assembly GCF_024679245.1. Classification (NCBI taxonomy): domain Eukaryota; kingdom Metazoa; phylum Chordata; class Actinopteri; order Cypriniformes; family Gobionidae; genus Pseudorasbora; species Pseudorasbora parva. The sequence continues at coordinate 37,092,669 of NC_090192.1, read as the reverse complement.
ATCATAGAAAATAACAGGTGGTGGAAGCTGTTATCTAGAAGTCATACATGTTTAAAGGTGTACTGAATGTGTGTGTGTGTGTGTGTTATAGTTGCAGTACTCATTCATCTATCAGGCTCTGCTGGAGTACTTCCTGTACGGGGACACAGAGCTGGACGTGTCTTCTCTGGAGGGTCACCTGCAGAAACTCCACAACACCAATGCTCCGCTTGACCGCGTGGGCCTGGAGGAGGAGTTTAAGGTGAGGATTTTTACTGACACTAGTGGTGTGTAGACAGAGACTGATATAAACAACCCGAACATGAAAATGTACATTCACTCTCTGACAGTAGATGGCTCTTATTGAACAGCAGAAATGTACCCAGTAAACAAAGCAGCTGCGCTGGTAACATACACACTGAACAGTTGCAGGAATGGCATCCGCACAATACGAGACTCATTCCTGAATTTGCGATGGACGGCATGGTAACCGCAGCAAAGCTCTGCCTAGTGTGTACTTGTTGATTGATCTGGATTTTATGGATTTCTGTTTTTTCAGAAACTGACAAACATGCGTATAATGAAGGAAAACATGAGGACGGGCAACCTGCCTGCCAACATGAAGAAAAACAGAGTCCTTCAGATCATTCCATGTGAGTTTAAGATCTTCAGCACTCGTGAACATCAAAAACCCTGAATGAATTATGCCAGTTAATCAAAAAAAACGATGTTAAATATTAGTTGAAGAAAGTTTTTAGGAACGTGTGTATATATATATATATATATATATATATATATATATATATATATATATATATATATATATATATATATATATATATATATACCAGGCAGGAGGTTAAGAGAAAGACCAAAGAGGAGGATTATGGATGAACTGAAGGAGGACATGAAGGTAGTCTGAGAGAAGAGGATAGGACTAGTGGAGGCAGATGATTCGCTGTGACGACCCCTGAAGGGAACAGCCGAAAGAAGAAGACGACACTATATTGCCAGAAGTATAGGGACACCCCTCCAAATTATTGAATTCAGGTGTTCCAATCACTTCCATGGCCACAGGTGTATAAAATCAAGCACTAGAATGGGTCGCTCTCAGGAGCTCAGTGAACTGAAGTGATTTTACCTGTGATTGGTTGCCACTGTGTAATAAGTCCATTTGTGAAATTCCCTTTATACTAAATATTTTACGGTCAACTGTAAGGGGTATTATAGTAAAGTGAGCGCAATTAGGAAAAACAGCAACTCAGCCACAAAGTGATTTCTATAAAATAACAGAGTGGGGTCAGCACATGCTGAGGGTCACGGTGTGCAGAAGTCAATATCTACAGACCTCCAAACTTCGTGTGGTCTTCAGATGAGCTCAAGAACAGTGAGTAGAGAGATTCATGGAATGGGTTTTTATGGCCAAGCAGCTCATCCAAGCCTTACATCACCAAGTGCAATGGAAACCGTGGGATACAGTGGTGTAAAGCATGCCGCCAATGAACTCTAGATTAGGGGAGTTGGTTCTCTGGAGTGACCAATCACGCTTCTGTTGCCATGAGAACGGGACTTGCCTGACTGCATTGTGCGAAGTGTAAAGTTTGGTGGAGGAGAGATTATGGTGTGAGGTTGTTTATCAGGGGCTGGGCTTGGCCTTTTAGTTCCAGTGAAATTAACTCTTATGCTTCAGCATACCAATACATTTTTATGCTCCCAACTTGGGGATGGTCCCTTCCCGTTACAAAATTACTGCGCACCAGTGCACAAAGCGTCGGTCCATAAAGACATGGATAAACGAGTTTGGTGTGGAGGAACTTGAGTGTCCTGCACAGAGTCCTGACCTCAACCTGATAAAACACCTTTGATTTAAGAGCTTAGATTGCAAGACAGGCTCGTCCAACATCAGTGCCTGACCTCACAAATGCGCTTCTAGAAGACCAGTCAAAAATTCCCATAAACACACTCCTAGACCTTGTGGAAAGACCCAGAAGAGTTGAAGCTGTTATAGCTGAGAAGGGTGGGCCAACTCCATATTAAACCCTACGGATTAAGAATGGGATGTTCTTAAAAGTTCATGTACATGTAAAGGCAGGCGTCCCAAAACTTTTGGCAATATAGTGTATTTAATGTCTAAAGCCCCTTTCACACTGCACATCGGACCCGCAATATTCCCGGAACATTGCCGGGTCGCCTTCTGTGTGAAAGCAACCACGTCCCGGAATTGATTACCGAATTGAACCCGGGTCAGGGACCTAGTAACATTGCGAGGTTCGACCCGGGACGAGCGCTGTGTGAACAAAAGCCAAAACTAATGCCGCAACGTGTACGTAGTTATCGTGCGACTCCTAGAGCTTGTTTTTTCAATAATACAACCCTGCAGTGCCAGAAGAGCTCGTCGGTGTTTTAAACGCAGAGAGTGTTCGTATACAAAAGAAGATAAAATTAAACAAGCAGAAACGTGCGCAAACTGGACACAAGTCGAGACCACGGAGCTCCTTACTATCCGCGCTGAAGCTGAGATCGCTCGCCATTATACGTCACATCAGGATGTCACGTGTCAACTCGATCCGGGACCGTTACGCGTTGTGTGTGAAAGCGCACATATTGCGGTATTTCGCTGGCAGTGTGAATGGACCAAATCTAGCGGCCCGGGAACAAATGCCGGGTCGCATTATCCGTGTATTTGCCGGAATCGCAGTGTGAAAGGGGCTTAAGTGTAAGATTTATAATCTGAATGGACTTTCTTTCCATCTGTCAAATGCATGTTATTGTGCTGCCCCGCTTTGTTTACAAGGAAGTTAATCAGAAATCTCTCTTCCTTCTCCTGTTCGTCTTGTGCCTTCAGTTGTAATCATAAGACATGCAGTTCAAAACACCCCAAACAAGCTTATGCTAGAGGTCAATAAGGTAATTTATGTTTTATTTGATGGCTTTTCTCATTCATTTGTTCAGATGATTTTAATCGAGTCATCCTATCAATGAGAAGAGGTCAGGAGTTCACAGATTATATCAACGCATCTTTCATTGATGTAAGTACTTAAGGACTCTTCAAGTTTTTTTTTTTCAGAGGCGTTTCATGATGAAACATTAAAGAAATATGCATTGTTTTCTTTCAACACAAGACCAGGGATACTTCTTAAGAAAGTAAATAGGATAGGAATTTTTAAAAATTCTGAAAGTTTTCTTAGGGCTTGAGTTATTATTTGGGTTAGTCTGTGACTGGTCCAAAAATGTCAGATTACCATCCACAAATATTTCTTACCTGGCAGCCATGGACCAGTATGTAACTTTTTGTTGTTGTTGTTGTTGTTTTTTGATTGGAAAACATCAAATGGTAAAAACTCTCCTAGATTAAACTTCTAATGTTAAAACTTTCACTGATATAAAAGCTGTTGAACAAAAGTGTGTTTAGTAGACATTTGAATTAAATGATTAATATTGCTGTAAGTAAAATTGTGAAATATTATTCCAAATTTAAAAAAATATATATATATTTGAAAATATTGTAAAGTGTAATTTATTTATGTGATCAAAGCTGAATTTTTAGCATCATAACTACAGTCTTCAGTGTCACATGATCCTTCAGAAATCATTCTAATAGGTGGATGAAAACAGTACATTTTTCAACAGTAAATATAGAGTTTAAAAGAACAGCATTTATTAGAAATTGAAGTCTTTTGTGACATTATAAATGTCTTTACTGTCACCTTTGATCAAATGAATGCATGCTTGCTGAATGAAAGTATTCATTTATTTTGTCTCTTACATTAGTTTGAGTCAGACTATTCTCTTGTATTACGTATTATGTGGCATTTCCCAATAAAATGTCAAATATTTTTGCTCCAAGTCCAGTTTTGTATTCTTATTTTTGATCTGTAGTATTCATATACATCTCATGTGTTATGTTTGTCAGGGGTACCGGCAGAAGGACTATTTCATCGCCACACAGGGTCCTCTGTCGCACACGGTGGATGATTTCTGGAGAATGGTTTGGGAATGGAAGTGTCACTCAATCGTGATGCTAACAGAACTGCAGGAGAGAGATCAGGTACAAACACACACGTTACAAATCCAGTTGTGCAGACACTTACAAAACTTCTAAGAATAAATCCTGTCAGCTTTGTCATTCGGAGTGTGTGTGTGTGTGTGTTGCAGGACAAGTGTTTTCAGTACTGGCCTACTGAGGATTCAGTGACTTACGGGGACTTCACGGTGGAGATTAAAGGAGACACGCTGTGTGACACGTTCAGTCTCAGAGATCTGGTGCTCACATACGGCCCGGTGAGAGTGCATTATGATCTTATTTGCATTACAATGGCTAATATTGCATACCGTTCCAATTGCATCAAGTCGCTTTGGTATACTTTTGGAGTTGATATGTGGAGGCCACACGAATGAATTGCAATGCATGTTGGTGTGTTTTTCTAACAGGAGAAGCAGACACGTTTGGTTCGGCACTTTCATTTCCACGGCTGGCCAGAGATCGGAATCCCAGCCGAAGGCAAAGGGATGATCGACATCATCGCATCGGTGCAGAAACAACAGCAGCAGTCGGGAAACCACCCCATCGTCGTGCACTGCAGGTAAAACTAACTGAACTCATTCCACAGGCCAGGGTTTCCCAAACTGGAGGACACCAGTTAGTAAAAATCAGCGTTGAAATGATATCACTCACCAGTTGCTCTTACATTTTTATGAACTTTGACAATGCATGACGTGACGCAAGTCAAGTCAATTCACCTTTATTTATATAGCGCTTTTACAATGCACATTGTTTCAAAGCAGCTTCACAGTTTTAACAGGAACATAATGCAACAGAATTTGATTCGGCTGTACAGCCGCTCTGGAGAAAACAGGGATGTCATCCAGCTCAGTTCAATTATCATATAGTGTCACTGGCCCTCATTTATCAATCTTGCGTAGAAACGGGCGTATATGTTGGCGTAAGATTATGCTTACACTCCTCTCACCGCCTGATTTATGAAACTGTGCGCACCTCTGCAATTCAGGTGTACGCAATACTTGCCCTTGATAAATCCCGCGGCTGAAAACGATCGTCATTAGAATAACACGCCCCTATATATTCAAGTCTCCCGCACGCCCTCATTTTACGCCATGGACAAACAGAAGACGGCAAAGAAGCGAAACTTCTCTGACGTGGAGATCGGGCGCGCTCAATCATCTCTTTAGTCCACTAGTCAGGGCACTGATTAGGACATAAGTCAACGGGCTGACTCCCTGATCAGTGCTCTGACTACTGAACTATTGAGATGATTGAGATGCGCCCATCGAGACCATCACCATGGAAAAAACCCGAAATTGTTTTATTTGGGAGTTTAAAGAGTGGGATTAAAGGCACCTACAAAAACAAAATATGGACCCAAATTACGAGTAGCTACTGTTAGTGTGGGGGTTGAGAAGCGCACTCCAGCAGTTTAAATAGCTGTTTGGATGATAAATTACCATCACAATGCATTATTTTACAGCACGTTTTGAAACAATTAGCATTTAATTTCGTATCACGGCACATGTATTGGGGTGTACAATAGTGATGATGATGTGATGTGGAGTAAGATTCATTCACATTAATAATTACATGACAATTTGTAAGATTCTTTTTCTTATTATTATGATTATTATTCTTAATGACGCTTGTTATTTAGAAGAAGAATGCCGTTTTTATTGATTTAATTATTATTTAAAAGAGGCCATTTTTATTATTTTGTCAGTCTGAATTATTTTAGTCCCAGTCCGTGCGCAGCTGCTGGGCCAGACGGGCCTGAAACGTCAGATAAAGCGCACAGGCTCGCGACTGGAGGAATACATATGCCTACAGATCAAACACTTTGGTAAAGTCACACAAATTAAACATTGACGTTCATGTTACACAAAAATAAACACTGAATGTTGTTGTTGTGGTTTTTAACAGTGGGTCATATAGCATATCTTGTCAGTGCGTTTTGTGGTGTTAGGAATTGTTTTTCTGCGCATTTTCCCACTAACTCAAACGTGCGTACACCACCTCCTGAGCTGGCGTAGGATTTGAGCGTGCCGTACGCCAACGTCCATATTGATAAATCTCAAAGTCACCTTGGGTTTGGGTGTACGCAAGGTGTACGCTGGAAATTTGGTGTACGCACTTTTGATAAATGAGGGCCATTGTGTGGAGGGCAGTAAAATAGTTTCAATTTAAGTGTTCCCAAATGAGCAAAAGCCAAAGGCGACCGTGGCAAGGAACCAAAACTCCTTCAGGGCCCGAATAGAGAAAAAAAACCTTGCCAACATCACAATGCACTTACACAGTCACAACGTTCCTCCTGTGAACGCTCGAACGACCAAATAAGGTTCCACTTTATTTTACACTTACCTAAGAAAATAGTGGGTAATATTAGGCAACTACATGTGTTAAGGTTAGGTTTAGGGATAAAGGATCAGAGTTACTTATTACTCAGTTATTGTAATTACTATAATAAGTACATCCGTTGGGAACAGGGCTGTAAAATAAAGTGCTATCAGACCAGAAGATCTGATTTATAGCTGAAAAATATTAGCATTTTTCTTAAACACATCATTTCTTTTTCTAAAAATCTGTAAAAAGTCATCAGGGATAGCATGAGGATGAATTTTCATTTTAGCAGTTTGCATTTAAACCTTGTTGAAATGGACAGGTACTTGTGCTCAACCAGCTCTTATGTGGTGTGTGTGTGTGTGTGTGTGTGTGTGTGTGTGTGTGTGTGTGTGTGTGTGTGTGTGTGTGTGTGTGTGTGTGTGTGTGTGTGTGTGTGTGTGTGTGTGTGTGTGTGTGTGTGTGTGTGTGTGTGTGTGTGTGTGTGTGCGTGTGTGTGTGTGTGCGCGCGCGTGTGTGCGCGTGTGCGTGTGCGTGTGCGTGTGCGTGTTCCGCAGTGCCGGAGCGGGTCGGACCGGTACGTTTATCGCTCTCAGTAATATTCTGGAGCGAGTGAAAGCCGAGGGTTTGCTGGATGTGTTTCAGACTGTGAAAAGTTTACGAATGCAGCGGCCACACATGGTGCAGACAGTGGTCAGTTCAACCCTTCACACACACTCATTCACATGCACAACGCAGTCCATCGCTTCTGCTAGAATACTACAATAAAAATGTGCTAACTTGCTATTACATCCATACATATTACAATATGTACAATAAAAGTGACAAAATGACAGAAGGATTCTGAAAGCATCTTACGTCTTTGAAAGCAGTTTTTATTAATTTTACGTTTAATTCAATTAATGAAATAATAATAATATAACCGAATTAGTAATATTGAAAAAATATTTTTAATGTCAAACTAATATGAAATTAATACATTTTAGTATGATTTAATACAAGTAATATAAATCAGTCAAATAATATAAATTAATAGTAATTCATTAATTAATTCATGTATTGTGACTTAATTGAAGTGTTAACCCCTAACAGTTTTGAACAGAAGTAATATAAATGAATGAAATCATAGTAGTATAAATTAATTTTAATTTAACATTGAATGTCTTAATATAAATTTTATATGAATTTAATAATTAATTGCATTAATATTTAATACAAGCAAATTAATACAATTTAATACAATAAATTAATTGGTAATTTTGATTAAATTAATATTTTTAATATCGCAACCATGATCAAAATAATAGTTTTAATGTCAATCCTGAATTAATTTAATATTAAATAATTTCATTGACTAAATTCAAGTAATACAAATTAATTAAATAATAATACTATAAATGAATCGGTAATATTGAAAACTATTTTATTGTCAATTTGATATGAGTTCACTTATTCATTGTATTATGATTTAATGCAACCAATATAAATCAGCTAAACATTATTAGGATAAATAAATTGGCAATATTATTAATATCACATCCATTAATTAAAATAATTGTTTTAATGTCAGTTCCCATTTATTATGGCGTAATTCAAGTAATATAAATGAAAGAAATAATAATATTAATAATATAAATATTTTAATTTCAGTTATATATGAATTTAATAATTAATTTCATTATGATTTGGATTTTTATGATGCAATTTTTATGTTTGGATTTTTATGATGCATTTTATGATGCAAGTAATAAAAATCAGCTTAATAATATACATTATAAGTATAACTGTAATGTCAATTCCGAATGAATTGTACTGACTTAATTCAAGTTATATAATAATATAAATTATGAATTTATCATTAGACAAATAAAGGATGATTCATATTAAAACATAAAAAATAAATAAACAATAAAACGTTAACAACAGCTGAAGTAACAGTCATATTTGATGGCTATCGAAGCAAGCATCTGTAATAAAGTTGTGTGTGTGTGTGTGTGTGTGTGTTCTTCTCACTGTTGTTTCTTTCGGCCCGCAGGAACAGTATGACTTCTGCTACAGAGTGGTACAGGACTTTGTCGACATTTTCTCAGACTATGCCAATTTCAAATGATCTGATCTGCCTTAAATGTTTGAGTTTGATGCTTTTTTACACACCAGTCGCTCAGGATTTTACACCGCGACCGGAAGATAATTACGCTCTATTTTGCTATGCACTTCTCCTCGATGTTACTAAAATACCATATCTATCTGTAATATACTAAGGCTACTAAAGTTTTAAAATCTGTACATTGTTTCGTCTCCTTTATAACATATTTAAATGGGTTATTTTATTTTTGATCATTCCAGTCGGGCTTCTGTTGTTACTGTAAAATAGTGTTTCGTCTGTCTGTTTGTTCAACTAATTTGTATTTTTTATTACGCGATTCATGTAGAATTTGTAAAGCTGTAGGTGGTATGTATTTATGCACTGTTGCAGACGGGACATCCTGCGAGATAAAGCATGTATGTGAATGTTCCATGCCATTTTATTTATTAGATAAAGAGTTATCGTCTTACATTTTATGAGAGATATCATTGTGTCAAAAAGTTGTTTTATTCCTGTCTTTAACATTGTGCTCATCAGCCAAGATTTTCAAGTTTGGTTTCAAAGCAGCAAATATACCCATCGCATAAAGAGAGCGAGAGAGATTATTTTGGTTTTACAGGATACGGCTAAAGTATTAAGAAAGGCACAAACACATTTCCATGGTTTAACATCAGCAAGAGTTTATATAAGATGTGATCTTGCACAGAAACAACAACTGTATAAGACTCTGACCTCTGACCTTAAACGCCCTGCCTCTGTTTCGCTGAGAATGATGCTGAGAAAAACTGCACAGGTTTTTAAAGCACACACACGTCACTGATTGTTTGCCTTGCAGAAGGCCAAGGATTTACAAATAAATGAACAAATGCATTATGAAATCGCATCGCTGTCTTATTTTTGTTGGGCTTATTTGCTAAATTGAGGTGTAGTCAGCTCCACAAATGAACAATCACAACAAAGTAAAAATAAATGCATATATAAAATAATAAAAATGGCTAAATGAAATTGAAAAAAGTATAATTAAAATTACAATTAAATATTAATTTGCTTTAAATGGGTTAATAATAATAATACAAATATGATTTAAAATATGAAACATAGTTAAAAAAAAGTTTAATTGTCTTAAAATATATATTATTTAAATTGTTTAAACATACACACATAATGCTAATGGCTAAATAAAGTGTAATATGCTTTTAAAATGCTAATAATAATAATGATAAAGAAATGACCAAAAATGTTTTGGTCAACTTTAAATAGCTTTTAAAATTTAAAAAGGTTTAATCAACACAAAACACACACACACACACACACACACACACACACACACACACACACACACACACACACACACACACACACACACACACAAACTGTTTATGACTGAAAACCTTGAAATATAACATTTTACTCAAAGAAATGATGCAACTATGTGAACAAGTTGCAGTGAAATTACCAAGCAAATATTACCAAGCAATGCGTCTGGGTATGAATGGGATCATAAGTTTAAAGAAAACAATTTACTCTTATGTATTCATTAACTTAATTCATTCAATCATTTTTTTTTTTAATTTCAATTAATTTAATACAGGATTGTGGGATATATAAGGCAGTAATGGATAACATCTCAGTAGACAGATAATATTATGGAAGCCCTTCCTCCACCTAATACTGCTTAATGAACGCTGAATGTCCCAATGTGCATTCTATCCACCCCATCTGCCCTAAATAGTGTTGAAAATGACTAATGTCACGTACTATTTAGGATGGATATTATGCACACTGGGACGGGTAGGTAGCACAGCAACTGCAGCCCATTAAACAGCTAGACTTGCCATCAGCAAACCTGCAGCTACTGCCCTCTGGTGGAGATGTTTGTTTGCGTTATTGCTACAGTCGTTTTTAAATGTGTTTATAAATATACAGTAATATATAGATATATAACCAGAATGAAAGAAGATGTAAATATAGCTATGCCCAAGGTATTTGACAAAACAAAAGGTATTTGAGCGCCAAAAGACTCCGCGCTTCCGTAGTTCAGTCAGTAGGTGTCACTGTTGTGTTTCTGTTTCTGAGGTGTAGGCCTAAAATCCTCCCTTGAAGAAATGGCTCCGATCTCTGGTAAATAATGTTACACTGGATTCATTTAGCAGAGTTTTATTTACACAAACCGTGTACCGATGCAAGAAAGTGCCATGATATTGGATGTATTTGTTGACATCCTGAAACATTTCTGGTAAGTAATGCTTTCTCGTTTGTTTTGGTGTTGAAGTGTAGGGGGGGAGCCTAACCTAACATTTTGTAAATCCACTTTGAGCTCAAATAATTTTTCCCCACACATCTACTAAACTACAATTATGTGGCCTTGTTTTTTTTTTTAAATACAGTGTGTACTTTTTCTTCTGTATTTACAGCGAAAGAAGTGAAATGTGATAACATGCCCCACAGGTTGAGCACGTTGTAACATGACCTCTTATCTCTTAATATGACAGTTTAAAATGTTATCTGGTCTAATCCAAACAATATAAAAAGCAAACTAAAATATTTTGTCAATAAAATACAATTATTACCTTAAATATAACACAATATAATATAAAACAAGGGCAATTATTTTAAGTTATTTAATAATTAGGGACAATGCAAAACAGCAACACACAAAACATAGCCTAAAGCAAAATTTATAATTTATGATTATTTATTTACCCTTTTCTCGTGGTTTCTCAATAAAAGTCATTGCTAATGCCATAGAATAGCATGGCGGTGCACATTGTAACCAAAAATTGGGTAATATGCTGATGTATTTTATATTTTATGATAAAATGTGAAAGTGTCTTGTGTTCATCACAGACCTTATTTCTGCCATTAACAAAAACCCCTTTTAAAAAATCCATTCACTTTGGGATAATGGAACTGGTGCTAAAATGCTAACTCGTTTGTCATCATCATAACGACGTCACTTTATAGGCCATCAGGCAGTTTATAATCACACTGCTTTTCCTATTTTTAACAGTTACCTGTTCCGCGTGATGGCGTTTACTCTCCTCGACAGCCTCTGTTTTCCCAGTAGCCACTTATAGCAATCGCCTTTATCAAGACATAACAGCTTTAAAAAAAATCTGTGGTATAATACTGATGCATTGTATGTCGCAGAATAAAACATGAAAGTGTCTTGAGCTTGTTCACCACATTTTATCTGAAGGGAACAGCCGAAAGGAAAAGAAGAAACAAAACTAGCACTCTAGGGGTAATCTAGCACTCGGAGAGCGTTCCACCCATAGGGGCGGCCATTGCTAACCAAGCCATCACCTGCTGTTAGCATCCCATTGACTCCCATTCATTTTTGAGTCACTTTGACAGTGAATAACTTTACATCTGAGGCGTTTAAAGACTCCATTTGTCCATTGTTTATTTATAAAGAAACACGACAATGCATAAAAGGCTCCGTTACCTTGTATCTTACACTATCGCCCCTTAGAAGCTGTTTTTGTAAAAATAGGCTAACGATTGCGTCATAACCAACGCGACTCTGTCGCACAGTTGAGAAATTACCGTATAGACCGGAGGAGACGCTCGCAGGCAATCGTTTACTTGGAGACATTAAGTCTGATAAAGTCAAGGGGAAAAATGGGGAGAAGCCGATAGTGAGCCAAAAGCAACGGGAGAGAAAATATTTAAACAACGTGATTCAGATTTTACTTTCCACAACTACTAGAAGACCTACAGCTGTCAGACAGGTTGCTTACGTCACATCTACGTCGTCGAGCTCAGTTTGAGCCTGCGCAGTTCGCTCAGCCATCAGGAAGTGAATGCCTCTTATTGACCTCATTTTCCGCCGTTGAAGTCAATGGGATCGCTCTGTCCATTTATTTTACTGTCTATGCAAAAAACCCATTGCCTTTGGGACGAGGGAACCGTAAGTGCTACAATGCTAACTCACGGCCACGTTTTGGCCTACAAATATACGTCATCCCTGCACCACTCTATTTACTCTTACTACTTAAGGTTAAATAAATATTCAGCAATATTTTTGGCACAATGTTTTCTTTATGTAGTGTAGCGTTTATAAGGCAACTAGTAGGCTAAATACACTAAGTTTGTCATGCTAGCATGTATGTATGTTACAACCATGTCCATTTTGTTTATTCATCTGCTCTTCTGGGTCTCGCTGTCCACTGCTTGTGCATGGGAACGTCATAAGTGTAGGGTTTAGACATTGTTATGCAGTGAAAACCTCAGACTGACTGTTAAAACGAAGACCTTTACAATGAGAATCACTCCGAAGCACTTCAGTCCCTCCAGAGGTGTGTGCTCTTCACTTCCAATCCGGCTAAAGATACCAACTTTGGCTCTTGCTTTTCTCAGCATGCCTTTGTCCGAAGTGCTTTAATAAATTCTAATTTCATACAAAAGAATAAGAAACTACAGGAGGTTAGAATGAAAATGTGGATTCGTTTCTGCCAAAGCCCAGTAGAGAGACTGTACCCTAATAGAGCTGGGCATTAGGGGCCGAGCTCTGCCAACACGCCTCACGTATGGGACCACGCTTCAGAGTCGGTGTGTTCAAATGCAGTTAAAAACAAATGAAGCCGTCTCTTAAGATGAGAGCAGATTTAATTTGCTAACAGAGCCAGGTAGTCTGGAGTTTGAACGCCTGGAATGAATTATAAGGAAGGATTCATTGTTCATGTGTGTGTGATTATGCATACATATTGTGTCTTAATACATGCAGTGTTGTTTCAAGATCTTAAAGATTTTAAAATATTGACCTAGTTGGCTCGTGCAAAACCTTTGAGACAAAACAATCAACAAACACATTTAAATCAATGTAATGAGTGGCAATCTAAAACACAAACTACATGTAAGACTTTATTGTAAGTAAGGAAATGCCAGCGAACAAATATGATTAATCATTCTGTATTATTTATGCAATACAAACAATCACAGATGTTATTAATCAGTACAGTTCCAGCTTATCATGAATGCTGTCATTACTCTCCTTTTATCAAAATTAATTCCAATATGAATTTTTACCTACATTTTTCAAGCCACCACAAAAATAAAAGTTCTGTCATCATTTTTTACTTTCATGTGGAGCATTTCTTGGAACACAAATGGAGTTACTATGCTGTTTTTTCCCCACACATGTGAATGGGGCTCCATAAAAGTACCATATATTTTTGTTTAAGTAGTTTATATGATTTTTGCAATATATTCTAATCTACAGGATAATATACAACATCCTCCGATGTCGTTTGGCCTCTGAAGAGTTGGAAATATAATACATGAATCAATGCAAGTTTTATGGTCATTTTCATCCTTTTTTAGAGAGCATGCCAGTATGGAAAATAAAGCAAAATATGTCACGTTATTTTCTTGTAAGATCCAATGGGAGTTCCATACTTCAATATTCTATAAAACAGGTCGTATTGCTTCCGGTGCAGGTCTTTTGTATGTGCTTTGTTAAATATAGAGTCATTTATATGGCGCTTTTTACAATTCAGATCGTTTCAAAGCAGCAGTGATTACAGGAAATGAATGCAACATTACTGTTTTGGCTGTAGAAGAAAGTCATTGTCCAGTTTAAGTAAATTCAGCATTGATTCATTTCAATGGTAAAAAACATTAGCTATTCATCTAGACGCCGTTTACACAACACCATTTCCACACAAAAAAATGATTCTGGCCATTCATTTACACGACAATGACATTTTGTTGGGCTTAGAATGCAAACTTTGAAACAGGTTCAACGTTTTACTCAAGACACCTTCAAAGGAGCGAGCAAAGACGAGGAAAACCATTGTCCGTCGCATACGCAGATTGATTTGATTTGACGCAGATAAAGCAGTTTTTTAATGTTTCTTCTTCTCACTAACATTGAGATATTTAAATAGAATAAGATGCCAACACTAAAAAAATCTAGCTAGGTTAGCTGATTACCTTTAAAGTCCATAGATATCGCCGTCAGTTTGTACTGCAGGTAACACTTTCTCTGACAAGTGTGCATGAGGCAGAGCCAACCCATTGAATCTGGTTAACTTGTGTAGTTTGTTTCCACACAAGTTAACAGGTTGCATGCATGCTTTAGTTATTGGATGGTTGACTGGTGTGTTTATCTAGTTTTGTTCTGTGTTTTGTTGTTGGTGAATTTAGAGAACTTCTTGTAGAGGTTTAGTTAAGTCTCCAGTCGACACTTTGATTCAGCGTGTTAACAGTCATTTTTTATGTTTCGTACAATGACGCAGCTCTTGTGGGCTGTTCCCGGTCTGCAGTGGTCAGTGTCTGTCAACAGTGGTCCAAGGAAGGATCAGTGGAGAACCGGCCACAGGGTCATGGGCGGCCAAGGCTCATTGATGCACGTGGGGAGCGAAGGCTGGCCCGTGTTGTCTGATCAAACAGACGAGCTACTGGAGCTCAAATTGCTCAAGAAGTTAATGCTGGTTCTGATAGAAAGGTGTCACAGCAGCAACTCACACTTAATTACCCAAAAAAGTGATCAAGGGCATTGCTAGGTTTCTGTCAGTAACGGGCACTTGTGCAACTTGACATGAACATGAAATGAGTGAAAAAGACGGAATTAATGGACTTAAACGGAGCCTATGTTTACCCACTTGATGTTTGTCAGGTGGACAGTGACCGTAAACATGCATAATAGATTATACAGATAAGTAGTCATTCAGACAACCCACCGACTAGTTGGCTTTAAACGTTTTGCACATCACTAGCATTCACGCATGTGTGTCTTTTCTTCCTCTCTGTGTGAAGTTCTTGCTCTAATGTGCTCCTCAGAAGTGTGACTGGTTGTAGGTCGTCTGAAGTCGGAACGGCTCCCCTGATGCCAGACCTTGCTTCATTAAACCGCTTCTATAATTGCTCGACTCCAACACAAAACGCCTTGTATCTGTACATTTGCAAATTTCATTTAACCTTAGCCTCTCCTTCCGTACCCCCGGTGGATAATCACTTTGTTTACCACAAATTAAACTCGGCCTGATTGTTTACCAGCCGCAAAGTCCCACCACATTTCTAGAAGCCTCGTTTATTTATTTCAATAATCGCAGAGCAGGGAGTCATGTATATGCCGTGCTCATCTACATGAAAATTGTACAATTAACTTTTGATTAACCAGCTTGTTCGTTTTTTCCGCAGTTTCTCCCCGCGCTCTGCCGTGTAATGGCTAGTCTGAATTTTAATAAACGCCTTTAAATTGGGAGCGGCCCTTCCTTTGAGTCGCATGAATGCGAGCGAGCCGCTGCAGCGTTGAATAAACGCTCGCTAGAACAATAGCACAGGCTGCCAGTTTGTGGTGTCATCTTTAAGTATGCAAGGATGAAAGCCTTGCGATTTGTCCATCAAAACAAATAAGAAAGGAAGCCGCTAATTCAGATGGCAGGAAGTCAAGTGCTTTTGAGTGCCCACGCCACACGCTCCCCCCGTGCACATTGCTAATGACGGCGTGTGCGTGTGTATGTGTGTGTGCGTGCTACTGCGGGAGGTGGGGGTCCTCTCTGAAATTCTCTGTCACGTAGTGTACTTATCTCAAGTCTTGAGAACAATTAGGGTGGACAATAACTATAGAATGACTTTTTGTTGTGCGGCGGCTGCCTGTGGCAGCAGCGGAGTGCGATAACGCTGTCGGGAGACCGCCGGAAAGTCTCTCCAGACTCCGGCCGGGGCTGCAGACCCTCGATTTCTCTCTCCTCGGCCTCCGGTGCAGCGTGCACGGAAAGGTTGCACTTTTATGCTTCTGAATGAACAGCATCTTGACACGTTTCTTCTGGGAAACCATAAATCCCTTCGAGGAGATGAACAATAGGACTTGATTTGGAATACTTTTGTAAACAGGGTGGTAAACAACTAATGCAAAATCATTATCAGGCTCTTAAAGAAAATCTAAAGGTCACAGATTACAAATGCTACAGTTAACAATTGAGCTAATGTCATTCAGCTATTAATGAACTCAGTCAGAATGACTCTTCTGTGATCTAAAGACTTGTTGCAAATGTCAACAATAATTTTGATGAATGGCTTTTTGTACCATTATATTGCACTTTGAATCATTTAAAATTGTCTTAACGTGGATTATACTTCTTCCTGTTCATCTGTCACACTTCCAGCACATTGCATGTGGGATCATACCATACTCCATTTAGTGCTCTCTTGCTGATCATTTTAGCTCATTAGGATCATCAGGATATTACAATATTGCGCCCTGTTGGCCTAGTTATTGCACAGCTGCAATGGTAGTATGCTTTTCCTGATATACCCAATGTTTTTTAATGAAATACTAGCAAATTGTTTACTACATACTGTTCAGTATTCACTGTTAAGTACTAATTTAATAATTTAATAAAGTATTTTTAATAATAATAATGCAATGAAACAACATTTTCAAAAAGTAGTATGTACCGTGACAGGGCTCTATGCTAACTTTTTTCTTGAGGAGCACTTGTGCTCCTAATTAAAAAAAATTAGGAGCACAGTCAAAAATTTAGGAGCACATTCTAATCCATCAAACACATTCCTATTATAACTTTCCCATTACAGGACAATATTTGTCTTTTAATGTCCAGGGTCATTTTTACCATTATAAGAGCAATGTTTTCTAATCTTATTAAATGTATGCATCATCTGTCAATTTCTTAAATTCAACATAATTCTGACATAATATTATCATTAACTTCTGAGAGTATAGCACAAATACACACACACACACACACACACACACACACACACACACACACACACACACACACACACACACACACACACACACACACACACACACACACACACACACACACACACACAAAAAGCAGAACTGGACTTCATACAATCAAACACCTTTGCATTTAATGCATTAATGCATGGGTTAATGTTGTATGAATGTTTTACATATACGTTTTTGAATTTAGAAATATGTACAAAATAAACTTTAAAAGTTTAATATTTTAAATAAAAAGCCCATGCAAAGTATAAATATGAAAATAAAACCGCCAGTAGGTGGTGGCAAGTCATTCAGTCAATAGTTCAAAGCACAGATTCATTTGAATCGAATTGCTTGGAGATGCGAATCAGTTCTGGGGTGGCTTTGATTTTCACAAATAGACAGTGTTGTGGTTAAAACGTTGTTGCTCAATATCAACTTGTCTATTAGATTTTTGTACGAGATCAGTATCACACATGCAATCATGCCAATACTCGGAGCTTTAGCAAGCCGTAACTTTTGGCGCTCTGGCGCTTCATAAACAGAACTGCATGCGCCTCGCGGAAGAACATTGCAGCCGGATCTACTTCTCTCTGTTGTGAGTCCATAGATCGTAAAAAAAAATACGAGTCACGCAGATATTGTGCTAATCCGCAGCGGGAATAACTTATTTTGTGTGTACAGTGATTCAGAATAAGACAAAAACCCGGTTTGGAAAAAATCTTCATGATATACTTGCTCATTTTATACATTTAGTATTTTTTTAAACAACATTAGTGATAAAGATTAACTCAAGGGCTTTTTAAATGTATTATTAATACATTATTGTTTGATGGCATTTATGTCCCAAGCATCCGCTAATTTCTGAGCTTGTTTATGATAATCCAAATGTGGTATTTCCAGTTCATTTTGATTTGGCTGTAAATAAACAGCGCGAGGCATCTGGTAAAGTGCGCATGGCTGCGTCGTCACACACGTTTCACTTTGTAAACAATCGTTGTTTGAAGTGTAGTCCGTCGCACATGTTTTTGCACTTCTTCTGCTGACTGAAGGCATGAAAAGCAGTTGATTGAAGTATTGATTGATGATCAGTTTCTCAGTGTTGATTCACTCAGTGTTGTAGTTTTTATTCCGATTGTATTACACATCCATTCATGAGAATAGATCGGGTCACTCGCACCGGTGCTCCTAAATATTTTTTCACAGTCGCACGCAGTAATATTTAGGCGTAAATGCGCCTAAAATGGAAGTTATGCAGAGCCCTGCGTGATATGACATTTATGTATAAATATGAAATAATGGTTGATTGGAATTTTTAATCCAACATTATCTGTAAATAATCCTGCTCGACATAAATTGAGTGCATTGGATTGTGGGATGCATTATTCTCTGCGGTGTGTGATGTTTTATACATTTTTTTCAATTTTAAGTTGTCTGGGTGTTCTAATATGTGCTATACACAGTAAATAGTATGGTCTAGTCTGAGTTTTGGACCAATTGATATGTTGTGATGACATCCAGTGATCATGTGCATGTTTAATACCTTCCAAACTGGATTTTTATTCTATATTAAAGATGGTGTAAATTCTGCTGATTTAAATATGTCACCAAATTTGGGAGAATGAAGATTAGACTGACTTTTCATTGTATTGCGTTTGCAACGGTTGCAATGATCAATGCATCATTATGGGCCGCAGCACAGTACGTGTCCGATTGCAGTGAAGTTGTGTTTCTGAATTTTCCACGAACAATGGAAATGGGTGTTTTTTTAAATGCAAAATATGTTGCTAAAAACAATTACTTCTGTCGTTTGTGGCAAGGCACATGCTAACATTACAAAAAAAATTCAACGCAAATATAAGATATTTTCTGTGAATGTGCAAGACTTCCGATTCAAAGCCCTGATGGTATAGTATACTGAATGTACTTTTTTGGTGGAAACTATAGTTAGGATTGTGCAGTCTTAATATAATTGTGTGTCTGAATATAATTTATATTTAAGCATTCATCATATTTTTTTTACAAACACCACAAGTGAGTGACGTGACAATGCGACAAATCAATATACAGACAGCTTGGTTGAGTATAATGTGAGCGATGCGGTTCTGTCGTGTCGTGTCGTCTTTGTGTGTCTCCAACGCAGCTGCTTTTGTACTGCTTCATGCAGTGTTTTCATTCGAGAGGAAAAGAAGGCAAAAAAAACTCAATAAAAACGAGAAGAATTGTGAGTTCTTAAGACATCGGCCCGGTCCATGGGGAAAAAAGCACAGAAAGAGAGCAAGTGGCGTAGAGAGTATGAGAGAGGAAAACAGAGCTGTGAACGGCAGCTGAGGCGAGATAAAACGAGCTTTGTGCCTTTTTTTCCACTTACTGATGGCTGGCAACAAGGCCGGAGTGCCAGCAGAAGCAGGAATATCTGATAGGTTATGTGTTGTATAATGAAAGAAACAGAGACAGGGGACATGTTAGAAAGCAAGGTGATTCGCGTCCTCCTGGGATGATATTTCAGGATCCAGACGGGCACGACAGAACCTATAGAAGAGCCACAGGGACGTTGGGGTTGATCTATAGTTTATAACTGACCAAAATAATTAGCATTCAAATGAGATTTGAGTAGAGCTTTTGACAGAGGAGGTGACGGCGCCGAATTCCCCCGACTGTCCCTCTGCATCACAGACACGCCGCTCTGATGCCCCGTTTGTCTTCTCTTACCTCTCTTTTACTGCTCCGAAAGAGAAAAAAGCACTCGGCTGACAACACAGAGCCGCAGTCTGACGCGGCGGAGTTGAAGAGGTGCTTTACAAGTTTTTAGGCGCATGAATAATTCGATATCTGAGCTTGTTGTTGCGCTATTGGATGTATTTTTCAGCTCTCTGTGTTTTAGACTCTCTCTGTTGCAGCTCTGCGTCTTCTGTTCTCGGGCCCACTTTGTTCCACCAAAATACACATTCAAGAGACTCAAATTAGGGGCCCACCAAGTCGGCGCTTCTCTAACTGAACGCAGCGCCGCCGTGGAACCAAAAGGGTCGCGCAGGCACGCCGCCACAAAGGGAAAAAGAGTCCGGGTGAGAGAGAGAGACGGTTGCGGAGTCGGGCGTCAGTCCAAGGCCTGCTAAGAGGCCATTGTTCGAACACAAGAGCCGCGGGCCTGGGAGGGAGATATGGGGGATTTAGCGACGTGACTTGAAGCGGGGCTGCCGGGAACGAGAGGATTGGGGGATGACCAGATTAACGTGTCGGCCTGGAAGCTTCGCGTCAACTTTATCTCCTTGCGCATGGCAGCCGCAACAAAGAGAACAACCTCAGTGCTTAAGGCCATGAAGCAAAACCTGTAGAGCCCTCAGCCTGAAGCACCCACTTCTCACTCTTTAACACACACACACACACACACGCACGCGGTGTCGCATGTAAGGCGTAGCGGCTGTCAGCGCAGACAGCTCCGCTGGGATCCAGCAGGGCAGGGATGCCGGGGAAGAGAGGAACTTTGATGTAAGCTTGTAATCGTGGCGCTACAGCCTCAAATGCAGAGTCGACAAACAGCAAACAAAGCTTGTCAGTCAGAGCGAGAAGCAAACAAAATAAAAACATCTGCGGGGCGACTTCAAAAAGAATGCTGTAAAAGTTGAGGCCGGCAAAACAAGAACAAAATAATTGTTTCTTTGTTCCTCGGATTTGGAGGAGAATTCAAACAAAGGGAAATTTAGTCGCTGGGACGCATTTGAATAAGTAGAACATGAGAGCGCAGAGACGCCACTCTGGTTATATAAGCGCTTGGAGTCTTTTAGAAAGGGATGAAGGAATGAATGCCAAGGTGCGTGGTTTGCAAAAAAGTATTTTGGACACTTAATGTCTGAATATCATTGCATTAAATATCAATCCTCTGGTGAACTCGGTTTTAAAAAAAAAAAATTATACATACCTTTTTTTCAGTAAGGATGCATTAAATTGATCAAAGGTACCAGGAAAATCCTACTTCAAATCAATGCTGTTCTTCTGAACTTTCTATTCATTAGAATCCTGAAAAAATGCATCACCATTTCTGTTCTCAAGTTTCCTGAGCAGCAAATCATCAGAATGATTTCTGAAGGATCACGTGACACTAAAGACTGGGAAAATGATGATGAAAATTAAGCTTTGCATTACAGGAATAAATTGCATATTTAAATATATACAAATTTAAAATAATTACTTTAAGTTGTAATAATATTTCACAATTTTTGATCAAATAAATGAGGGTTTTCTTTCAGAAACATTTACAAATCTTAACAAACTTTTGAATGGTTGTTTACTGTATGGCTAATACAGTATTTACTCACTAATACAGTAGTTTATCAATTCTTTTTAAAGCTTATAGGGGGTTTTGTCTTCATTTTATCCATATGAAAATGATTGGATTGTTAAATATGTCTATATGATATGTCACCTGTGAAGTAAATTCATTTAAAGACAAAGCAAGTTACTGCATTTTAATGAAAAATCTCAAAAACAAACTTTTTTTAAAATAAGTTGTTCACAATTAGACCTGGAAGATGTACTTAGAAATGAAATAGGGTCGCTGTTGAGTTCATGTTGACTTAAAAGTGTCTGGTTTCTGTGCTACTTGTTGTAATATTGTGTTATTATATCTATAGTTCAATGGCATTTAAACATGTATGTGGACAGCCCATCTAGTTGGGGACACTTTGTAAACATTATCTGTCTGAAAGATGGTGAGCTTCTAAATAAAGAGTGGAAAATACAGCACAATTTTAATCTTCTAACATTTAAATAACTTTGAACATGATGTCCTAGACATTCATCACATTTCAAATACTATCTGAGATATATGGTGCCACCGCCACTTGATTTATTTGAAAACTAGACAAATAAGTCTCAATCTGGAATGTCCTGTCTGACTGAATGTTTGCAAAAATAGATGAGATAAAGCATGCAATAAAAGCGTCACGATTTTATCTCCTCTCTCTTGCGGTTTTTGTTGTAGTTGGTTTTAAATCAGAAGTGCTAATAAACTGACCGGTGAATCGGAACCATTATCAAATTTCCGCGATGCTTGCTGTGTCTCATAAGTGGGTTTGTCAGTAGATGTATTTCATTGTCTGAGTTTTTCCTCCTCTGAGTGAGAGTTCAGCTCTGTACTTGAGCTTCGGGAAACTTGCATAGAGTCGAGAGGCCAGAGCGGAGTTTGACCCTCAGGAGGCCTGAAGTCCAGCTGCTGTAGAACTGACCATGGGTGAATCCTTTCAGAAGCGGCTCAGGTGCGGTTCACTGTCTGTCAGATGTTGATTGAGGGGCGAGTTGAACATTTCTTCTCCTCGTTTCATCTTTAATTAGAGTCAGAATGTGAAATGGCCCCGTCGCTCTGAACTCCACACTGATATGTGATTATTCTCAGAGCTGACAGTCACCGGGTCCCAGACAGTGTTTCTTTTTTACCCCCTCAGCCCTATGAATTAAAAATGAATCTCTGTAATGATTCATTATAGCCATGAAATAACTTTTAATTAGTCCAATAAAGTATGAAAGTAGTGGTGTGGAGGGAACTTGAAATTAAGTTTGTGTTCAAATTCCAAAAGAAGACAAACTCAAATTCAGCATATTTCAGAGTAAAATTTGATTTTATTGACTGAAATTGATTTTATTGTGAAAAGTTTAGATTAGCAGCATTGTCTAAAAGGGAAATTAGCTTCAGAGATGCGAGTTTTATAGTAAAGTATGTTTCTTTCAAAGACATGAACTGATGAATCGTGAACAATCAGAGCTTGACCGTGGATTTAGAATGAGGTATTTTTTTAATTCATGTCGATTTCTGTAAAAAAATATTTTTCAAAGTTGTAAAAGTAAGATTACTGGAGTTTGCTTTACAAGAAAATACCATTTCAGCTTCTGATTTCGTCTTTTATTACAAAATTATTTGTAAAATGATTAGAAATTTCAGTTACACGTCATTGTTTCAGTGTGATTGTATATATATAGCTAAGTAATATTCTATTGCAGGTACATTTGGTGTCCAAACTTATGTTTTACAGCTTTTTTCAAATGGCTTAATTTTTTTTATTATTTTAATTATTTGGTACTCATTGACATGGATCACAAGATGTTACAGGCCATACCATTATAATGTTTTTTGTAAAAAGTGTCTTTTATATAGCTGATAATCATGATTTCTTGTGCATATTTTTCATCATGTATATTGCGCAATCATTTATTTTACTTTTAGTATTATTTTATTTACCCTATAGTAATTTCCTGATTCTATAACATTAAATTGTTTAAAAATAACTTGTGTCCATAAATCTTGCATCAGTTCTGTTACCATTCCATTATTTGGCTTTAAATTGATGATATTATCTCCCACAACTAAGATACAGGAAATGATGTCACTTTTCCTTACTGATATAAGATCTGAAGCACTGAAAGGTGTGTGCTCGCTCTGAGAAAATCTTCTAATCTAAAAAAAATCTTATTTTGTAAAACGTAAGAAATTTTACCACAATATCAAAAGTAAAACAATGCATTGCTGATCACACAGTGGGTTGTTTAAAAGTTTGCAATCAGGATTTCATCAGTGCCATATGCTCGCCAATATTGCAAAAGAATTTGATTCGGCTCTACAGTCGTTCTGGAGAAAACGTTAAGTTATCAGCTCATTTCAATAGTAAGTACATAAGTGATCCCGTAATTGTAACAGAGTTGACAAACAATAATGTAAAGTAAAAGATTATTAAAATTGAATAGGTTTTCAATAAAAAACTGGAAAGAATTTCTGTTTTTTTTCCCTTAACTTTTTTAAATGCAAAATGCATCTCCAGTTACAGTATCATTCATGTACTTAATATAGATTAGGGTTTAGTCGAGGGTTAGTTGCTTGAAATTATGCTTAATTTACTGTTATTACGACACTAAATTAAAGTGTTACCGCAATTTCCGAGTGAAAATTGTTGCGGAGTAAATCCTACACGTGCCGTGTATCCAGACAGATTGGCGAAAAACAGTGACTCAGAATATCTGAAGAAGGAAAGCAGTAAGAGGTCAGAGCTCATGTCCGTCCAAGTCTTTGCTATCTCTTCTCAACCTTTTGTACAACAATCAATACTCTTTCACTCCCCTGATGTGAACGTGTGGAGAGACAGCAGTGTGTGTGTGTGTGTTAAAGTGAATAACAGGGCATCTAGAGATCGAGGAGTCTCGGAGCGAGAGAACGCTGGTGATGAAGATGTATTTATATGTATATCTGTCCCTGTGTCATTTGCATCAGGCATTAGCCTAAATGTATCAGAGGCGCAGAACATTGGGAGGAATTGCATTACCTCGGTATGAGTGATGGTAAAAGCAGCATGCTAGCTGGGTCCATGTCAAGCCCTTAAATGGCTTGCTGTTTCGACCTTCTTAAGTAGCCAAATCTTTATTGAGTGTTGGACCGCTGGGACATTTTAGCCTTTGAGAAGGTTGTTCTTGTTACTATTGCTTTAGTGGATAAAACCCACAAGGACGTTCTTTTAACTTGTTTGGACTCCAACTGTTGTGTTTTATTTGATTTGAGGCCACGAGGGGGAAAGGCTAATTTAAACAGGTCTGCTGTTGCTTTCATTTTGGACTTTTTAACTTGAGAAAGGCAGGCAGGTGATCTTTAGGTGCGGCGTGTTTCGCTCAGACACTTTAGATTTGACCCAAACAAGCTTTTGCTCAAGCCAACGTGTGACTTCAGACGCCGGTCTTCTCAGCCGGGCCTCCTGAGAGCGGGGCGGAGGAGAAAAACACAAAACGAATCTGGAGAGAAAACAATCGAAAGTGAGAATTCGGAACAATGCGGTGCTTGAACATTAGCCACCACAGAAACGCATATCAACACAATCTGATGAAAAATATTTCTTGAGCAACACCATACTTTTATACAGCAACCGAGAAGAGTAATACTTCATTGATAAACAAACTATGCAGTGGAGCATCTTTTTCAATATTAGCTTTTTTTTTTGGTCATCATGCACAGGTTATCGTGCTTTGATATTCATATGATCAAATTATAAGTGTTTTATATGAATTTGATTGTTGTGCTTTTTAACTCTTCAAACTCTTGTGAAAATGTATTTTTTTTAATCAAGTTTTTATTTAAAGTAAGTACAATAATTTATTTGCTATACCATCTAAATACATGATATGAATCATTTTACAGTGCTGCTAAATAATTATAATGGTAACACTTCAGTATGAGGAACACATTCACTATTAACTACGGATTTGCCTCAATAAACTCCTAATTTACTGCTTATTAATAGTTAGTAGGGAAGTTTTTGTAGCATTTAAGTTTAAATGTAAAATAAAGTCATGCAGAATAAGGCATTAATATGTGCTTTATACTTAAGTACTAATAAACAGCCAATATCCTAGTAATATGCATGCTAATAAGCAACTAGTTAATAACTGAACCTTAAAATAAGTTACCATAGCAGTAATAATCCTTATCATCCTTATGATTATACTAATAAAATAGTATTACAAAAATCTATTAATATAATACAATTCTAATAATCCTCTGCATCCTCAAATTGACTAATTGAATATTATTATTAAAAATATATTCAAATAATATAATTTAATAATCGTCAGCATTCTCAAATATAATATTATACAACTCTATTAAAACTAATATAATTATATTAATCCTCTTAATTATACTAATGAAATATTATAAAATTCTATTAATATTATATAATTCTAATAATCTTCATCCTCATAATTAAACAAATAGAATATTATTATATAAATATTTTATAATATAATTTTAATAATCCTCTTCATCATAATTATATTAATATAATATTATTTAAAAATGATATTGTAATAATACAATTATAATAATACATGCATGTACAAAAAAAAAAAAAAAAAAAAAAAAAACATTGTTAAACTTCTTTTTTTTTGGAGAGAAAAAAATGAGACGTTTGTGTGCCTGAAGATGATTTTGCATTGTGGTTGATGAAACTCTGATGACACTCAATCCATCTGGCAGTCTTTTATCATTTTAAGTGTTCATTAACGGCTGAACGATAAGCACAGACGAACAAACAAACGAAGAGAAGAGAAGAACAAACGTCATCTGATTCATTTAAAACGAGTCACAGAGCAGCGCCGTCCACAGGGTGGCACTCTTACGCTGTGAATTAGAAGGAAGTCTCTCTCTCTCTCTCTCTCTCTCTCTCTCTCTCTCTCTCTCTCTCTCTCTCTCTCTCATACACACACTCACTCACTCTCTTCAGAAAGCCAACACACAGGATTTGTTGAACAGCTTCACAATGATTATTGCCCTGAAAGTGGCCAAGAATAAATCTGGCACGTGTTAATACATAAATGCCATATGTTTGTATGAATTCCTGATAATGCTTTGACACTGTCACAGAGTGGCAGGACGGGTAGCAGGGCAAGCTCTTTCTGCTCTCATTAAGATCTGAAGCTCAGAAAAACCAACTTTGAAACTTGCGAGCATTTCTCCCGCTGAAATGCGAGAAAGCGGCTTGATTCGTCCTGGGAGGTGCAGCGAAAGACGTCGACCTTAAACTAAACCTGATCTAAAGTATTTGAAGAGGCACTGACGGGGTAAAAGCGGGTCTCGGGGTTTCGAGTGCTGTTGGATGGGGAAAATGGGAGTCAATAACATGTGCCAGATCTTCCAAACAGACAGAAGGTCAAGTACACTCACTTAAACACTGACAAAAACCATAAACTTCTCTCTTTCTCGTTATTTTGCTCTCTTATCAGTATATCTTTGAGTATGTTATTCTTACATCCTGTCACGTCTGTGTTTTAAGAGATATAGCAGATTCGGGGACTAAAATGAACCAAATTCAGTACTCATGATTGAATGGAAATTGCTTTGAGAAGGATTGATTTAGGAGATTTTTGCATGATAATGCTTTATATTTTGCACACGTTTTCTTTATTCTGATTAGTTAATTACATACCCAGCTTACAAATAAAAACTAGCTACCACAATTAATTTTACAGTATGGTAAGTCATTATTTGGTATGATGTGTAAGATTGTAGTTCATTAGTGTTACTGTGGGATGGAAAAAAAAGAAATATAAATACCTAGAAAAATCCCAATGTCACAACATAAGATAACAAATTACCAAACCAAGTTGAATTAATTTAGTACGATTTAAAAATAAATAAATGTATACTTTTATGCAATGAATAAAGGATCCATTAAATTGATCAAAAGTGTGAAAATTATGTTTCAAATAAATGCTTTTCCTTTGAACTGCATCAAAGATTTCTGAAGGGGAAAAAAAACGTGACGTTTTCCACAAAAATATCAAGCAGCACATTCTTGAGCAAATCATCATATTAGAATAATTTGTGAAGGATCATGTGACACTGACGCTTTGCATCATAGGAATAAACGTATTTCAAAATATTTCTGTTTTTACTGTGAGCATAATCTGTGAACAAATCTAACATTTGAACACTATATATAGGCAGTTCCCTTAAAGTAAATTTAGCTCTTGCATCAGTTATGCAGATACAATGATATTTTGTGTAACAGTGACATTCAGACATTTTAAGTGTCGTATCTGTTCAAAAACCATTTGGGTTGCTGTATGTAATCATTAAACTCTTTTTTTTTTCTAAGCTCCCATGGTATTCCAGTCCTACATAACTTAGGCATGTTATAAAACAAGGTTATGCGTGAGATGGACAGGGCGTTTAATCCAGACACGACTAAATTTGAGGTTAAAATTGTCCCTGCGAGGGTTTAAAGCCCCTCACGGTGAGCACACCTTAAACTGGTTGCACGGATATGATGACTTTTGTCTTTAGTGATCAAAGCTTTGCGCAAAAGTACTTGAAAGTACAAGTTAGCGTGAAATATGGATGAAGCCGGCCGGTTTGATGATGACTGTGCTAAGTGTGTGAGTCAGAGGCGTTTTCTCTCATTCGTCTTGTCTCTCTGGGAGTTTTTGCATATCCACATTGTTGCATGTTATATAACCATGTTTGAGAAGCAATTATATAAGCTCATATTCAGAAATGGGTCTTACCGAGGGTAGAAAGTAGTGCAGAGGTCTTGGACAAATTTGTGCATTGTCGTCATTCAGAAAAGGAGGACAGAGAAAACCAGTGTGGCGATCAGAGACACATCAATGGAAAGATGAAGAAACATGGGGAAAAACAGCAGGACAGAGGAGTATGAGAGACGAGGCTGTGCTAAAAGAGCCTAAATTATGCGTCTCTCAGGTGGTGGGCTGCTGGGCTCTGGGGGATCGGGCTGGATCTGCAGCGGGGCGGCTGGGGTCGTCTGATCACCTGCTGCAGAGCCCGACCGGGTGGCTTAAGATCCCGATTAAACTCATTATAGCTGCTGAGGCAAACGCAAAGGCCGTGTACCTGGGGCCCGAGCGGCATCCCTGGATCATGTCCGTCTCGGTGGAGTCGTCACCCTGGATCATCCTCCTCATCCTCCCACTGTGGCCTCACCTACAGGAGGCGACGCTGTAGTCTCGCACACAAGCCGACACACACCGTTCAACATTACCATAGGAGTCAACTGAACTTTGTGCATTTGCATTATTCTGCTATTTAAGAGCTTTTATTAAATTCTTGGGGCAAGATTTACTTAACAGGACAAATTAGCAGGAGAACGCAATCCCAAAAAAGCGCAGATGGGAGTGGAAACAAGCAATTTAAAGAGCACAGACACAGCCGGATCATTTTCATAATGACCAACTCAATCTAACGAGCAGGGGGGGGGGGGGGGGGGGTAAATAATGACACAAATATCAGTAAATGGAGTCATATAAACTTTATTAAATCACCTTGCGTGATTCATAAAAAAAATTATCTTCCCATAAATTTTGTGTCTGAAAGTAAAACTCCTAAATGAATATGCAATAAGATATAACCCTTAGATATTAACCCTAAGAAAAAATAACCCTATCCACACATTTTCTGCAATTTTTTGTATTTATTTTTTAATAAATAGTGCTCTTTTATAAATCCTAACCATAGTTAACACCAAAAGAGGTTTTGGCCTGTCGCAAGCTGTTAGTAAATCTGGCACTTGATGGTTTAAATTAAACACATATACCTACTACTATATTACTATAAATTACATTGTTTTATTATAATTTCTCTTTGTCTGTGGTAATTTACAGCATGCTGTCTAAAAATGTGAATGCAGTAATCATTGACCCTGTCCCAAATGGCACACTTCATGAGAACTTGCATTCTTGTGAACTTACAATGACGTTTTTTGGCTTTTAGTATGAATATGTTAGTCTTACTGTTATCTATGAGCTAGTTGGGTGTTGTTGGGCCTTACAGTATTGGCTCGGAGAGGAGGAGGTCCTTCGAGTAAAAAAGGTTGGGAACCACTGAAATAGATAGATAGATAGATAGATAGATAGATAGATAGATAGATAGATAGATAGATAGATAGATAGATAGATAG
Organism: Pseudorasbora parva; assembly: GCF_024679245.1. Lineage (NCBI taxonomy): Eukaryota > Metazoa > Chordata > Actinopteri > Cypriniformes > Gobionidae > Pseudorasbora > Pseudorasbora parva. Next base: position 37,063,108 of record NC_090192.1, on the reverse strand, counting down.
ATAGATAGATAGATAGATAGATAGATAGATAGATAGATAGATTTGCCAAAACAATGACAAAGTTCGCATTTAGAAGATATAAGCATTCAAAATGTTGTTTCTCTCTTCTGCCAATATGGATCAGTGATCACTCTGCACTTCAGCTTCTTAACAGTTTTTCTGTCCAATCAAATGCTCTCTAGAATCTAAAGCCCTGCCGCCTACATTATAAATAGCCACAGAAATGGTCACACATTTACTATTTTCTACACAGTGAATGGCACATAGTGCACTATATAGGGGATTGGGAATGATTCAGATGGTGTAAATATGCTTTCCATTGAAGCGAATGAAGTCCGCTTTCATGTTCGTTGTCAAGCGATCCGCCACAGCTCCGGTCCAGAGACACGATAGCATAGAGCGGATCAAAAAAGTCGGTGCAGACCAGAAAATTATCGGATCCATTTAAATTCTGCATAAGATTCGTTTTTTAAAACAATATGGAGATTAGTGGGCAAAATGTTTGGAGATTAGGAGGAAACTCAAAGGATCTAACCAAACACTATTGGCTATTTTTTTTAATGGGAGGAGCTGCTTAATATGCCCCGCCCTGTCTTCCTGTTTCAGTGGAAAATTCATCAACACATTGTTCATGCTGTGAGTTTCAAGGCACTTCAGTAGGCCTGTAAGTCCCCAAAAGCCCAAAGTTGTCATTTTAGGGTTCAGAAGGGCGCTCGCAAACGCCCATATGTGCCCTTGATGCGCATATTTGCAGAGCGCAACAGCAAACTTCTACCCGTCACTCAAAGCGGCATTAAAGTGGGGACTCTGAGGAAGATAGCAAGGGATTAGGGTTCCATTTGGGACAGGGCCATTCGCTCTCTCACATTAGGAGCTGTTCCTTCCACACGTATTCCGCTCAGTCATGACCTCACTTCCTGTTTCATGTCGGGTACAAGCCCGGCTCACTGTCCTCTGTGAGTTTGGTCCCTCCTATCTCATCAGTGTAATCACATTGATGCCTGTTATTCCGGCCTCTCTCAGCAGGGCCGTCTCGTTCTTTGATGGAGGCCTCGGATATGGAGCTGGCACCTGCGGTTACGGTCACCCCTACTGACAGCCCTGGCTGCGACCATCAGAGACCGACCACAGACAGGAACTGTGGGGCGTCAGCGCTCTCCCGCCCGGCCTGTTATCCCCCGCGCTCACCCCCTCCTGCCCATCACGAACACCCTCTCGCCCGCTTTTGATCAGCCTCGTCTCTGACTGCTCCTGCGAACCAGCGGGCTTGAGGCTGGGTGCCGTTTGCCGGGGTGTGTTGCTATGGAGGGGGGTCGGATGGTCTACATTTGGTCATTTGGACTTCAAGGCTGGACGTGCCACTGACTGTAAGCTTTAATTAGAGGCTGGCATAATAATTGTTTGCTCAAGACTGTAAAAGAGCCCGTTGAGAGGTGGGCCAATGCTGCCCATGTGTATCCTGCTTTAAAATGCCTTGCATATAGTCTGGGAGGTCTCTAACTGCTTTATATTTATTACAATTCAGAATAATCTAAGTAATAAGGGATAATGTACAGTCAGACGTTCATTATCGTGAAATAAACCCTGCATGGAGCAACCTGAAGGAGATTTTGCAATAATGACCAACTGGTTGACTGTACATTATCTGGCTTATTATACGGCTGCTTAGCAAAAAAATAAATAAATGGACATGAAATATTGATTTCGTTTGCAATTATTTTATTATGTGAGAGGCTGGGAGAAACATGAAACTAGCACAGATATTTAGCATTTCAGTTTTTACAAATTCTGAATATTTTGACAGTTCCTTTGGTTTTCAGGGGTTGAAATGGGGCGTCTTCGTTCAGAGATATGGAGAAGTAACAGCAAGTGCTTGTATTCTTATGGAAATAATTTGCACTCCCCTCTTCAAAATCAATAAAACAATAACAAAGATACAGTGATTCATTTAAGTTGGAAGTTTAAGGGGCAAACCAGTAAGAAAAAAAACGAACAAACCACTTTTCAGCATTAAAGGCATAATATGTACGTTTTCGCCAGAGGCCGTGTTTTCAAAACAATAACAAAGGCGAAACCTGTCTATTAAAAAAGATGCGAGAGCGGAGTGTCTGTCAAGTCCAAGTTTGTCGCGAAGCTGTCTCCATCTCTCCAGCCGATTTTGATCCTTGTTTTCTTTCTGTTTGTCCCAAAGCCTGCTTGCCTCAGCAGATCTATATTTATTTTTTTTTGTATTCTCTGTACTTGCCAATTAATAAGCGTGATCTGTGTTGCCATGGTTTCTACAAGCGTAAAAGGAGATTACGATGATGAACAGAGGTCTTACAGGTGTGGAACGACATTAGGGTGAGGAGTTAATGAACGAAATTTCCCTTAAAGGGTTAGTTCACCCAAAAATGAAATTGATGTCATTAATGACTCACCCTAATGTCGTTCCACACCCGTAAGACCTCCGATCATCATCGGAACACAGTTTAAGATATTTTATATTTTAGTCCCAGAGCATAATAGCCTGACAAGCCCGACCCACATCAAGATGTTTGGTCTGGAAACTCACCATTGGCAGAGCTCAACCTAAGGGGCGGGATAAACGGTTGTCTTTCAAACTCCCTCTGCACGTGATAGGATAGCGCTACACCAACCAGAGCAACGAAGGTGAAACGGAGCTTGTTGACAGATTAAACATTCGCCGTATCCGGTCAGCAAAACTACGAACAATCTTCCCTTTTTAAAAATGACTTCAGTGCCGTTCTTTGTTCTTTTCTCAGAGAAAAGCTTAACTCCAAGTCTTCCAGAGTCGCGGTCAAAGCTGATTCGAGAGACCGCCGTTCACCAGTTTCTGTGTTTACTAGAAGCACGCAAATACAACTCGGCCGTCATCATTATGGCCCTGCCCACTGACTCTATACACGATGTGATTGGTCCGGCAAGAGTTAGGGGAATACAGCTCAGAAGGGTATTGAGAGTTGCTAGACAACACTTGCGGGCAGATTAAATTTGCTGCCGCTAGGGTGCGTCTAGATTTCTAGGCTAAGAGCATAATGCAGTCAATGCACACTTTACTGTCCATGTCCAGAAAGCAATAAAAACATCATCAAAGTAGTCCATATGTGACATCAGTTGGTTGATTAGTCTCTTGAAGCATCGAAAATACATTTTGGTTTTGAATTTCTTCAGCATTGTCTTCTCCTCCATGTGCCTCCAAAAAGAATCAAACGGTTAATGAATCAGTGAATTGATCAATGATTCGGGTCGACAATGTCACGTGATTTCAGCAGTTTGGCGCTTCAGAACTGCTGAAATCACGTGACATTGGCGACCCGAATCATTGATCAAAATTCCTTTATATTGCATTTTACTTAAGTTTTGTGTTCATGTGAAGGTTTTTTTTTTTTCTCATTCAGTAAGAATTTTTCTTTGCTTCATCACAACCAAATGGGCAGGAAAACAATCCTAGTTGTGTCTCTCTTGACCCTGGAGAAAGTGCTGGACGGTTCAGAGGAGGTCAGGCTAATATCTGTGCGCTGTAATGAAATATTGATAATCAATGATGTGGCTGACAAATGCAGTGTTACCGGGACGACCATGCAGACACTAGCCCCGTGGCCTGGTAAAGACGAGCATCACAGCTCAGTTTAATCTGTATACTGCCAATGAAAATGGTGTGAAATGCTCTTAAAGGTGGCCCCCTAATGTGGGATTATCCCATCACAGGAGTGACAGAGATTAGAAATAATTACAGACATAATCCTAACAGCTCTGCTTTCCGCGAGAGAGACAGGGAATCGGATAGACGTTTATGTGTGCGCGTGTGTAGATCTTGAATAGGTCAAGGTTTGTAACTCACCAGAAGCCCAAACACGGGCCGTTTGACCCCGAATAGAAAGCGTAGAGATGACCCGAGCCTCGTGAAAGACTGCAGCGGAGCTCAGATGCTCCTTGAGCCGCTGAAGGTGATTGAAGATGAGTGTGACACAGATAAGGAGTTAAACGCTTGGTGTGTGTGAGTGTGTCCTCAGTAATAGTCCTGATAAGTGGATGTGTACTGTGTCGGCTCTCTAGGGAGTAAACTCACTCAGATATACATCCATTAAAGAAACACACCAGTAAGAGGCAGCCGAGACTATTGCTTCAACTAGATTTCCATAAACAACCTTATGAGTTGTTGTGCTGTTAATGGGATTTAAGCTCTCCATCTATCTATCTGTGATGTAATTAATTAAGTGATTAATATTGGAGTCATCTTTGGATGGTATTCATAACTACCAATAAATTAACAATAATTTTTTGTTTGTTTGTTAAATAAATAGATTTAATTTATGGTATTAGGGGTCAAGCACTACTATCTATCTATCTATCTATCTATCTATCTATCTATCTATCTATCTATCTATCTATCTATCTATCTATCTATCTATCTATCTATCTATCTATCTATCTATCTATCTATCTATCTATCTATCTATCTATCTATCTATCTATCTATCTATCTATCTATCTATCACTTCAAGAAAACTTGTCCTCAGTCCTGCAAAAAGACTGAAGTTCTCCCCCAATGTCTAATAAATAAGTTCTCGTGCAGTTTGTTGAAAATGCTAAAATCTCTCTCTCTCTCTCTCTCTCTCTCTCTCTCTCTCTCTCTCTCTCTCTCTCTCTCTCTCTCTCTCTCTCTCTCTCTCTCTCTCTCTCTCTCTCTCTCTCTCTCTCTCTCTCTATAAAAGACAATATTCAAAAGCGTTCCATATACTGACTTTTTTCTTTTGTGCCAAATGCAATAAAGAAAAAAAATTAAAGCAATTATTAATCAATAAAATGTAAATAATTAAAAATCATATTAATATAGTTAATGGTAGAACAAACTGCATACAAATTGTCCAATGGATGTTTAAGTTTTAAATAAAGACAGCAACAGCAAAGTCACTTAATTGATCCCTATCTGCTAATAAATCACCAATTTTGTCAAAAAAAGAAGAAAAATCACACTCTTTTTAGATATTTTTTTTAACATTTGAGTGATACTTTGTTAAAGAAAGCTGCAACAAATACGACTGAAGATCAGTGATACTATATAGGTTGAGCTTATGATCTAAAGTTTGCAAAACTTTGTGTGATTTTTTTTTTTTTTATAGTTATAATACTTTTGAGGCTTCATGCTCCACTGTACATTGGAACGTTTTGTTCAAACAGTCCCTGCAGCTGTTGTGCTCAAAAAATTGGTTGTCCTTTGTAGAGGTGTCTTCTGCATCCAGGACTGATAAAGCTCTGCGGCGTTTATTTATATTGAGACCAATTCCCCAAAGTCAGATGTCAGATCCACACTACTAATCTGCTAGTTCCAAAAACCGACAGTTATCACAATATACGTGTTGTGTTCCTGACGTTTGACTCCTCCCAAAACAAACATGTAAAATAGATTTATTCCACACATATATAGAAGTATTTCCTCAGTGCTGCTACACTTCAAGATTGCAGTTAAATCTGGATTTATGGGTCATTTCGAAGTTCCTCTTAACAAGTTTCATGCTTTCCTCTCCTCTCCTTCAATGTCTTTATCCTTTCAAAATACCCCAATTTGATTCTGTTAAGCACAACTTGCTCCATGTATCAGAACTTTTAAATACGACATACGCTTTGAGATGTGAATGTGGGCAGAGAGATATGGTCAATCCGTTGCCCTCCTCTCAGGAGAACCTGAAAATTACTAGGAAAAAGAATCTTAGCTCAACCAGGACATTTGGCGAAAAAAGATGGACCGAAGGTCAGTAAAGTGCTAAATGCTGTTTCCGAGTCTCCTGACGTTCCCAGGGCACCTGTGCCGAGGACTTCCCCCACCCCTTTCCCGTCTTTCGGCCCCCTCCTGTTCTGAAGCAGCGAGGCGAACTTGACTACTTTTAAGAGTAGTTTCAAAGGGGCTCGAGCGAGCCTGTTAACCTTCGAAAAATATACACGTCTGGCAAAGTGAGAGCAAATTTCTCTGCGCGTTCTCCTGGAGAACAGAAATGACCGATATTTGATCAAGAGGCCGGCCGGCGCACCATCCCACTCAAACGCTAAACGTTGTCAAATGTGACTGAGCGGAAAATCCGCATCCCAAAGGTCCTCTCTGCTCGCTGTTACATCTCAGAGCAAACCAAATCAGAGTCCAGTAAATGCTGAACATACCTACATTTAAGTGATGTATTGCAGCGTTTTGCCATTTTGAGTTTTACTGGAAATCACCAGGAGAATACTCACTTTTCTTTTCTCCTGACTGCTCTTTTCCCCTCATCACCTCTTATATTTTTTCTTCACATCTTTTGTTTGCACAAATTCAATAGTTTAGTAGCCAGTTAAAAATGAGATTATGGATACTTGAAATCTTTTACCTTTAGTTAAAATGAACAGCAGTTTCTCATAAAATGTACTGAATATATTTTTAGACTAAATTCTCGTTAGGTGAGCTGCATATACACACCTGATAAACATCTGCAGATAACAATAAAATGTTTTGTTAACGTTCCCATTAAGTTATGAAAACATTATTCTGAATATTCTCTGAATGTTAACCTTTTTTTTTCTTGGTTATGTGAACGTTAAGGAAACGTTAATTTTATCATTCTGTAAACATTAAGGACATGTTACTTTCTAATGTTCAGTGAAATCTTTAAAGCATGTAACATTTAACCAAAAAAAAGTTTGACCAACATCCAAATAAACATGTCAGGGAAAAAAATACTCCATGAAGTAAAGAATAACTGACGACAGGCCATTGAATTACTAGAAAATAAAGTTGACTGGCCGTTATACCTTGGGTGTGAATTATTTTTCAATACGTCAATGGCCCAGAGTCATTTATTATGCTTATTTTACAGTTCCCACACCTCGAAACATTGTTCAGATGACATGTTTTTGTCCTTAACACTTTTGTTTGTAGGACTAATTTCTTTACGTGTCTAATCCCAAGCCTCCGTGGCTAATTCTGAAATGTCATTTTAGAGCTATAGTAACAGACTAATGCAGTCATTAGAGAGAGAGAGAGATTAAGCATTTTTGAATTACACGAGTCTATGTGTCTCAGCAGTGTTCGACAGCAGTGCCTTTACTGTAAGTTTATCTGCTTCAAGAACAGTGCCGTTATTTGCTTGTAAGAAATTGCATGTAGCATTTAAGTTGTTAAACCCTTTTCTTGATAAAATCATCAGAGCAGCACTGACAACGCGTGCGTGTGTGTGTGTGTGTGTGTGTGTGTGTGTGTGCCTGTTTATGTGGTTTATGAGGACACAAATTTGTTACAAAACTACATGGGTATTACACTGGTATAACACTATAAATGAGGTTTATGAGGACATTTCAAATGTCCTCATAATTTAAATAGCTTTAAAAACATACTAAATGATTTTTTTTTTTTTTTTTGAGAAAGTAAAAATGCTGAATGTTTCCTGTGATGGGTAGATTTAGGGGTAGGGGCAGTGTAAGGGGATAGAAAATACGGTTTGTACAGTATTAAAACCATTACGCCTATAGACAGACCTGTGTGTGTGTGTGTGTGTGTGTGTGTGTGTGTGTGTGTGTGTGTGTGTGTGTGTGTGTGTGTGTGTGTGTGTGTGTGTGTGTGTGTGTGTGTGTGTGTGTGTGTGTGTGTGTGTGTGTGTGTGTGTGTGTGTGTGTGTGTGTGTGTGTGTGTGTGTGTGTGTGTGTTTGCACTGTATGTGTGCGCGTTTGAGTATGTGCTTTCATACATAATACAATTTAATTTTGTGACTAAAAACATGGAAATAATTTGTCACTTTTATCCTATCGTTTACTATATTTATTTGCTTGGTCAATGTCATGGGTTTTGGTTCTTTTGCTGTTGTCGGCTGTAAGGACCTTTTGAAATAATTTGGCGAAGTGTATGTAGTCGAGACCTGCTGCCTGGAACTACTTTAGCCGTGCATTTCTCTGAAAATAATTACACACCTTAGAACTTTCGTCAACCAATCAGATTTAAGCATCCAATAGTCCCGTATTTATAATGATTTATAATGTTTTTGTCCTAACAATTAACTTTGAACAAACATTCTGTTAACATTACTAGCTAACTTTGAGAGAACGCTAGCTTTGTTAGCTGGGTTTGCAAATCAGTTGATTATAGGATATTAATGTGGCATGTTTCTACAATGTAAACATTTGAGTAAGGGATCATGTACAGTCAGCCACAATAAAATCTTACACTTGATATTAATACATAGCTATTTGTGCTATTCTGTTAAAAAGCTACTAAATGTTGAGTTTGCAACAACACCAGTCAATTGATATGCTACATCAGCATTGCTCCACGCTTCATTGCAGTTCTGTTTTATTGGCCGCACCGAAAATAAGATTGTGTTCAAGCACACGCTTTTGTCAAGCGCTTCCGCTGATTGATTTGATTTGGAAAATGAAGTTCTCCCGATGCTAAATTGTCTCTGTGTCTGTGAGTGACAGTATGTACCTTGTTTCGAGCGCAGCGCTAATCTTACCAGCTGTAATCTGGTTTCCAATGTGAAGATTTGTGTTCACTTTGATGTGCTCAATCCTCTTTGCTATTGCCTTCAGCATTCACACACACTTCTCTGTGTGGTCTATGAGTCTTTGAACTCAATATTTCATTAAAAACATCTCTTGAGACTGGAAACCACTGTGCTTAGAAATCTATAGATCTAAATAAAACAATTAAAGTCTGAATGAGGCCCACGTGGCTCGCGTTTGATTTCTGTGAATTTCACGGAGTCTTTCATCAAGTGCCAGTCAACTATCAGTGATATGATTCTGAGACGCTTTTAATAAGATCTTTAAGTGGATTTCATCTATGAAGGCATGACCCTGTCAACCTTCACAAGTATAAGTCCACTTTAGCTTTAAGTGCTAATCCTTTGATTTTACCAAACTTTATATGCCACTCTTCAAGAATAGGGACAAAATAGGCAGAAATCTTGCTCCCGCCCATTTTTGAAAGGATGTAGGGTGAATTCAGGGTGATTGGAACACTTTTTCCAAGTCATCTCAATGGCAAAAAGTGTCCCAATCACCCTGAATTCACCCTACTCCTGGGGGTCATTTAAATATTAAATGAGCTATAGGAGGTTTGCTGTTCTTATAAGTGTTTATAAAAACAAATTATAAAAGTGGTTTATTTCGTTAAAGAAAATCTTGAGGCCCCTGCCTTTTACTCCACACATGGGGTAAAAACCGCACATTAGCAAATGTTGTACTATTTTCTGTTTATTTTGATGAATACAATCATTTTGGTTCATTAAAATGTTAATATAACAATATATTTAAAAAATGCAGAAACTAAATTAGTTTAAAACGTCAAGATTCTGAAAGCATTGAAGATCCCATAATAATTTAATGGAGATACAGTAGTAACATAATATTTATTATATGATATGATGATGATCTTTTTTTTTTAAATATGTTTAATTATAAATATGGTGATTATCTCTATAGTGGACACCCAATTTAATAAATAAGAATTTAAAATTTAAGAATTTAAAATGTAAAATTAAAACCCAATTTAAAAATCAAAGGACCCAATTCGGTGCGGTCTCATCCAGATTTGTGCCTTCAGGCGGGTGTGTTACATAGTTATCATAGGTATCATAATCCGGTGTACTGTATTTTGCGTACGTGAGTTTTTGTTGTAGATGGCTATTGCTGCGCGTTTAGCTAGAATGCCATACAAAACCAACCCATTGGGCAACTGAATCTGCTTAACGACAACAGTTGGAGCAACAGCCTTAGTCCTAATGGGTTGTTATCATGGCTATCAAAATCCAGTGTTCTGTATTTTGTGTACGTGAGTTTTTGTTGTAGGTGGCTATTGTAGATGGCTATATCAAAAAAACAAAAAAATAAAAAAAAAACTTGTGTTCTGTGCTAATTAATTGAGATTTCTTACAGCTCTTACAGGTTGTTGGCCTTGTTTGTTTCGTTGCTTCTATTGCTCTCCCCTTTTTTTGTAAGTCGCTTTGGATAAAAGTGTCTGCTAAATTATTAAATGTAAATGTAAATATATGATACAATCTTTATTTTATTAATTTGAGAGATTCTCATTTGCTACATAAATCTGCAACATAAAAAAAAACATATGTTAGAATATAAAAATATTAGATCTTAGATATATCACATAAAATATTAGATCAAATTAGCGCAGAACTTTGCGTTGCTGTCTATGGTCACGTCAAAGACCGGTCAAATTTCCACGTGCATTTTGAAAAGTGGATGTTTTCGAAAGTGCTGTGGCAAGTTTTGTGCCATCTACTGGTTTAGAGGAAAATAAAAGATAAAAAAGATAAGATAAGATAATGAAAAGAGGAACAAACATATATTAGGAGTATAGTATCTTACTTGTCGGACACAATTTTTGTTAGCTGAAGCTTGAAATAGACATTGAGGAGATTTGGATGCTTCATACGGTGTGTTAATGAACGGGTCTTTATCATCGCTGAAGTGAGCCACAATCCAATCACAAATGGACAAACAAGCAAACATGACACACGAGCATATTCAAGCAAAAGTCAGCATACATTAGTTCTCGGCTAATGCTTCATGCGTGTCGTTTGTTTTGAATAATGACGTGCGCTCTTCTCACCATCATTATTAGACACGCCCCTTATTGCTGATTGGCTACAAGTTTGTTATTGGACTTGGCCCAAATCCATTTTGTAAGACGGTTTTGAAATACCGCTTACCCCACCTTTAAATATTTAAACCTAAAACATTTTACTTAATAACATTTAAAATCATTTTAAATCAACATTTTTTCTCGCAAAACATTTTTTTTCGCAATGGTATGGAATTCCGATATTTTTCAAGGTATTATAATGAAGTTGGAAATTCCATATATACACACTCATCTAAAGGATTATTAGGAACACCTGTTCAATTTCTCATTAATGCAGTTATCTAATCAACCAATCACATGGCAGTTGCTTCAATGCATTTAGGGGTGTGGTCCTGGTCAAGACAATCTCCTGAACTCCAAACTGAATGTCAGAATGGGTAAGAAAGGTGATTTAAGCAATTTTGAGCGTGGCATGGTTGTTGGTGCCAGACGGGCGGGTCTGAGTATTTCACAATCTGCTCAGTTACTGGGATTTTCACTCACAACTGGGGGTTTACAAAGAATGGTGTGAAAAGGAAAAACATCCAGTATGCGGCAGTCCTGTGGGAGAAAATGCCTTGTTGATGCTAGAGGTCAGAGGAGAATGGGCCGACTGATTCAAGCTGATAGAAGAGCAACTTTGACTGAAATAACCACTCGTTACAACCGAGGTATGCAGCAAAGCATTTGTGAAGCCACAACACGCACAACCTTGAGGCAGATGGGCTACAACAGCAGCAGACCCCACCGGGTACCACTCATCTCCACTACTAATAGGAAAAAGAGGCTACAATTTCCCCAAACTCACCAAAATTGGACAGTTGAAGACTGGAAAAATGTTGCCTGGTTTGATGAGTCTCGATTTCTGTTGAGACATTTAGATGTTAGAGTCAGAATTTGGCGCAAACAGAACGAGAACATGGATCCATCATGCCTTGTTACCACTGTGCAGGCTGGTGGTGGTGGTGTAATGGTGTGGGGGATGCTTTCTTGGCACACTTTAGGCTTCTCAGTGTCAATTGGGCATTGTTTAAATGCCACGGCCTAGCTGATTATTGTTTCTGACCATGTCCGTCCCTTTATGACCACCATGTTCCCAGCAGGATAATGCACCCTATCACAAAGCTTAAATCATTTCAAATTGGTTTCTTGAACATGACAATGAGTTCACTACTAAAATGGTCCAAAGGGAAAAGGGGGTCAAACACAGTATTAGTTTGCTGTTCCTAATAATCTTTTAGATGAGTATATATATATTTTAGATTGATATCTTAGAATCACAGAATTTATTTACTCTCAATTTTCTTAATCAAAAAAGTTTAACAGTTTGTGTTTACACTAGCTATTTTTCAGGGTATCTTCATTGCAATATTATTTGTTTTTTCTGACATAATACTTTGTACAAAAAAAAGAAAAGAAAAAAAGTAATGGGACAACAAACTCTATGCTGTTTGTGGAAAATGCTCTGTCCAGTGACCTTTTGACCCCTGTGAGAACAAAAGCAATGAGACACAGAAACTTTTTTGAGTTATAGCTACCAGTGCACTGCGAAGCGGAAGTTTTCACCCCAGTTATTCCCGAATGGAGAGAAAAAGGAAAAAAAGTGTAAGTGTAATTTTTCTTCTTTATGAGTTACAAAGTCATACCCACATGCATCAAATGAAATAGCTTTTCACTGGCACTCAATAATGGACACAAAATCCTTCTTGCAGCTGCTGTGGGATTGATGTTGAACTCACACTGGGACAGATGTCTTTGTCTGGCTTTGGGTGAATATATCTATTGTTTGCCATGCTGTCACATTTCTGCTTTTCCCGCTTTCAATTCTCTTTTTTTTTCGATTTTCTTTTTTTCTTTTCAGTAAGTGTTTACTTATGTTTTGTAGCTGTTTTGATTTCATTTTTTTCCAGTCTCTGGGTGCTTTCTGATTGGTTTGGGACTTAGAGTCGGTTCCACCTAATCTGTGTATTTGCTCGAACCCAAAATGCTTGATTAGTGCCGTTCAGCTCTGTGCGGCCCTGTGGTGTTTGCGTAATTTATGGAAAGTGAAATCCTGCCCTGAAATCCACCATTTAAAACATTGTATTCAGAAGCCGCATTGCTGATACCACGCTTTTAGCTGGATGTGGGATGAGTGTTTGATTTAATAGGGTAACTAGGGAAGCTTGGCTTTTATGTGTGTTTGTGGACAGGGAAAGTGATTGTGTTGTGTACCTGACACTAATTATCACTTCAGAGCAGGTGTTTGACTGTTATTGAAATATTTAAAGGGACAGTAAGTCTTGTAAATTGAGTGTGACTGTATAACACACACCTCAACACTGTTTTAAGAGCATCTTGAGACATATTTAAAAAAAAAATGATATGCATGTCTGAACATTTTATTCCATATTCTGAGCATTTTGAGTCTAAGATTGTGAATCTACTGAGTTTAAACAGTATTTGGAGGAATATTCTTGTCTAGCCTAAAAGAGTTAGTATACTGAACACCATTGCTAACTTATTAAGGGTTTAGAGTTCCCATCATGCATTGCAACAACTTTTGTTGACTTTTATTGCTATTTTGGTTACACTTTATTTTAAGATGATGCAGTTGCGTTTGTACTTACTCATATAAAGTACTGAATAATATACTCAACTAGTACTTACTATCGCGTTCCGGTTAAGGTTTTGGTTTTGGTTTAGTTACTTGTAATAATGCATAATTTACTGTTGTTACACACCGTATATCTACGTCACCTTAGGATTAAAGTGATACTGCTATATTTGTTGTCACTTTTTGTTTTTGGTCATTCATTCACATTTTTTCTTGATGTTCATCCCTTATTCAGGTTTTTTTTAAAACGTTGACTTGACATGCATGTGCATCTTATTACAATTATTGGCTAGCCCAGATCTTTAATTTACAAGATGGGTCTCTCTAAAGGCAAGGGTTCGTATGCACACCAAGTCTATATTTATTTGATGAAAAATACATTAAAAACAGTAACATTTTGGAATATTTTTACTATTAAATATATACTGTATATATATATATATTTACCAGCTATATCTTATATGCCAAACCTTATTTTAGATCGCAAAGCATGTTTAGTTTGAATGGGCATTGTTCAGTCATGTTTAAGAGGCGAGAGAGACAAATCCAGCCAGCTTTAGATATGAAACATGAAATTCCCCCTTCCGCTCACATGGTAATGTTCCCTTCTTTCCCGAAACAAAAAAGTCAGACATTTGACAAAAAGGGGGCAGCAGGAAAAATCGAGGTTGTAGCATACGTTTATATGGGCTGTATCGTTTTTTTACCCCCTACACCCCTTTCCACATACCCATCTTTTCACATTGCATTCCTGAAACATAACTTGCAGAAACTTTCTGCTTGCGTGGTGGATTTTCATTTTAGATGTTGCCAACTCAAGGGCATTTGGACCAATCGATATCTGTCTGTCTTCTGGCACACACAAAGTTGGCCATTAGAAGTGAGCTTCTTATAGCAGGCCTCAGCCAATACCATTAGCCCTAGCTCAGGGCAGTTCTATCCAAGAGACAGGCAAGGCACCTGCCCCCCCTCCCCTCCCCCACCATTAAGCGTCTCCCATGGGACGTCATTTGGACATATCGGGCAAAGAGCAGTTCTTTATTCTTTCCCTCTTCAACACCCAGACTCTACCAAAAATCAATAAATCTGTTCTTTGCTTATTTTCAGAACTTTGCTTCAATATAAGCAGGACTTACCTTCCAGCAACAAACTCACACGCCAGCAGGTCATTTTTTCCACCTCTCTCTCTCTCTCTCTCTCTCTCTCTCTCTCTCTCTCTCTTCTTTTTTGTTGTTTTCTGTGATTCCCTCAAAGCCCCAATTTAAAAGCAAATAAACGGAAGAAGCGCTTTGCTCCTCGTTTTGTTCTGCTGAGATTAAAAGGCTCCCCCTATAAGAATGGGATGCTTCTCATCATTGACGTCGGTTCCCGCTCGCACCCGAATCTGCGAATTTAACTTGCGGGATCTTAATGATTTGACTTCCCCTGCGTGTGAGCGGTCGGAATCCAGCCCTCAATAGGTCAGTGGGGTGAGAGAACGAGGGGATGGTTTTAATCAAATTCAGCTCTCAAAACTCATCCCTGATTGAACCGGTCATGATAAGCAAATTATGTTTGACCTGAACAACTATGGTTGAGTTCAGTACTACGACTGACAAACCATTCATACACTTCTAAACATGTTGCATTGCAAGCTATGCCTGTCTGTCTGTCTGTCTGTCTGTCCATCTGTCTATTCTTTTTTTGTCTGTCTGCCCATCTATTGTTTGTTTTTCTGTCTATCTATACATTTTTGTCTGTCTATGTGTCTGTCTATCTGTGTCAGTCTGTCTGTCCCTTTGTCTATATATCTATTGTTTGTTTGTTTGTCTATCTGTTTATCTCATTTGTCTGTATGTCTGTCTATCTTTTTGTCTGTCTGTCTGTCTGTCTGTCTGTCATTTCTTTGTCTGCTTGCTTATCTGTATGTCTGTCTATCATTTCTTTGTCGGTTATCTGTTATCTGTCTGTCTGTCTGTCTATCTATTGTTTGTTTGTTTGTCTGTCTATCTGTTAACCTCATTTGTCTGTATGTTTGTCTATCTATCTAGTGTTTGTTTGTTTGACTGTCTATGTGTTTGTCCATCTATATATTATCTATATATTGTTTTGGTCTGTTTGTCTATCAGTTGTCTTTCTGTTATCTGTCTGTCTATCTATTATTTGTTTGTTTGTCTGTCTATGTTGTCTATCTGTTTGTTTGTCTATCTGTTTGTCTGTCTGTTTGTCTAATGTTTGTTTGTCTGTTTATCTGTTTATCTAATTTGTCTGTATGTTGTCTGTCTGTCTGTCGTTTGATCTAATCTATCTATCTATCTGTTTGTCTGTCTGTTTATCTCATTTGACTGTATGTTTGTCTGTCTGTCTCTCTGTCTGTCTGTCTGTCTCCATCGTTTGATCTAATCTATCTATCTATCTGTTTGTTTGTCTGTTTATCTCATTTGTCTGTATGTTTGTCTGTCTGTCTCCATCGTTTGATCTAATCTATCTATCTGTTTGTTTGTCTGTTTATCTCATTTGACTGTATGTTTGTCTGTCTGTCTCTCTGTCTGTCTGTCTCCATCGTTTGATCTAATCTATCTATCTGGTTGTCTGTCTGAGTGTGTCTAACAGTCTATAGGGAGCACATAATAACCCTGGTCTCATATGAGACCACATCAGCATATTCTTCTGTGTATATGTGTGTGTTGTGATGGTGCAATCTATCAGCGTTTGTGATCAAATTGCTGTGCACCTTATTGAAAGTGACAAGAGCTTTTATTCACTGCTCCTCCATTATTTACAGACAAGTATACTTAATATCTATGTATTAAATCCATATCATTACGCTTTTAAGAGGAGGAAATATCACTCAGATTGATTATATTATCCAGAGTGACAAATGGACATTTTACATTCTGTTCACATCATGCATATCTTTATAATTTCATCTCTCTCTCTCCCTCTCTCCCTCTCTAGAGATGGTCTAATGCAGAGAGAGAGAGAGAGAGAGAGAGAGAGAGAGAGAGAGAGAGAGAGAGAGAGAGAGAGAGAGAGAGAGAGAGAGAGAGAGAGAGAGAGAGAGAGAGAGAGAGAGAGAGAGAGAGAGAGAGAGAGAGAGAGAGAGAGAGAGAGAGTAAATGTATTCAAAGCCAATGAGCTTCCATTCATCTATTTTTAGGGCCCAAGCCCTGAAAGGGCGAAGAGCCCTATTGTTCTTCTAAGGATTATTATTATTAGGGCCCAAGCCCTGAAAGGGCGCAGAGCCCTATTGTTCTTCTAAGGATTATTATTAGGGCCCAAGCCCTGAAAGGGCGCAGAGCCCTATTGTTCTTCTAAGGATTATTTTTTTTTGTTATTATTATTATTATTATTTATTATTTTTTTACGCGACTATTTGGGCATTTTGGGGCCCTTCCCATGCTCGAAAACTCTTGAAACTTTGCACACGCATCAGAATGCGCGGCCATCAGGGCCGGGCTGAGGCTGGGACCCGGGCGTGGCAGGGGGGCTCGACAGCGCCCCCTAAAGTGGGGTCTGAAAACGTGGTCTATAAATCAAACACACTTGCACGTACATATATGAAACTCGGTACACATATAGAGCTCATCGGGCCGAACAACTTTCGTGCTCTAAGTTATGCGTCAGCCCAACAGGAAGTGAGCTATTATGGGTTGTTCGGAAAACGCATGCTGTGGAATTTGCGATACTCCTCCTAGACGATTCACCCGATCAGCACCAAACTCGGTCAGCATGAAGTCAAGACACTGAGGATGCTAAATTGCGAGCAACTTTTTGATATCTCAAACGGTTTGGCCGTGGCGAAGAGACGAATTTATGGCGAGAAAAGGCAAACAGGAAGTGTATTATAACTTCTGCATACATTAATTCATTTTGATGAAACTTCAGCTGTGTGTTCGTTGTAAGAGGACGATCACATGGATATGACTTTTGTGAGTCAAAGTTATAGCGCCACCAACTGGCAGCAGGAAGTGTGTCACTTTCAAAAATGCTTTAAATCCCCATCTTATTTTCACCCGATTTACTTCAAACTTCATCAGTATAATGTCAAAACATGGCAGATATAGACATATAAATGGATTCCTGATTCTTGAAATACTGTTGTCATGGCAACGTGTCAAAGTCCAATAATCTTTTTAGGTGTTTTTGAGACACTTAGCATGCTTGAAATTGCATGAAACTCAACACACACATCTGACATGCTGTTCAGAAGATGCAAGCGAAGATTCAGAAACGGGCGTGGTAGAGGGGCTCAGTAGCGCCATCTTTTGTCCAAAGTGGGGGGTTAGTTTTATCTGTAGTCACCAAACTCGGTATATATATTGTACATTTCGAGCCGGACAACTTTCTAATTTACAGTCATTAGCTCTGACCAACAGGAAGTCAGATAATTTGGTTGGAAGATAACAAGAAGTCGAAAGCGAGCTCTGAGTTTTTACCTTCTCCTCAAAAGCGATTCATTCAATCTCCTCCAAACTCGGACAACATAAAGTAAATATACAGAAGATGCTAAAATGCGAACGGTTATTGGATATCTCAAATGGTTTTCCCTTAGCAAAAGCCTAAAAAAGACAAAATAAGCACACAAGTGCCTGGTTCATAAATAAGGCTATACTCCCACCTGCTGGTTATTCTATATATCACACTGTTTTTTTTTGTGTGTTTTTTTTCAACACTTATGCTCTCCCTTAAATGACCAGTAGAGGGCAATATTGTATAAGTTTTCAAGCAAAAAAACTTGCCTCTGTGTGTGTGTGAGAATGGTTTTCTAGGCTGGTGGGGACTAAAACCTGAATGCACACAGACTCATGGGACTTCCCAATGGGTACAAAAGCTTATAAATCATACAGAATGAGTTCTTTTGAAAATGTGAAAATGCAGAAAGTTTCCTGTGATGGGCAGGGGCAGTGTAGGACAGAATATATGGTTTGTACAGCATAAAAACCATTATGTCTATGGTGAGTCCCCAAATAGATAGTGAACCAGACATATGTGTGTGTGTATGTGTGTGTGTGTGTGTGTGTGTGTGTGTGTGTGTGTGTGTGTGTGTGTGTGTTCTTTTTTCTAGCCTGGTGGGGACTTCAACCTGAATGCACACAGCCTCATGGGGACATGTGTCATTGATTTCTACAGTGTGTGTGTGTGTGTGGGGGGGGGGGGGGGGGTTGTTGTTGTGGATGGGGGATGGTGGATGGGCTTAACTGATAAGAGTTGCCTGCAGCATACTTCAGCATTACTACTGTTTAGGGGTAGGAGCAGTGTAGGGGGACAGAATATATGGTTTGTACAGCATAAAAACCATTACGTCTATGGTGAGTCCCCAAAAAGATAGTGAACCAGATATGTGTGTGTGTGTGTGTGTGTGTGTGTGTGTGTGTGTCACTTTCTCTCGATGGTAATAATTGAACCCTTACATATCATAGGCTAATACAAATGTAAAAAAAAATGAGTTTAAAAAAAAAAAAAAAAACTCTACAAATACCTTGAATTAAATACTGTAATAAATACAAAATGTTGCGCTGCAAAAGATAACTTTGCACATATTTGAAAATGACTTATATCCCATTACATTAGAATTCATCTATATTTAAATTACATCATGAGTGTGGCTTGAAACTTTTCCCCACCGTTTAGATTTTACTATTTTTGTTTTGTTGA
The DNA here is from genome assembly GCF_024679245.1 of Pseudorasbora parva. Taxonomy (NCBI): domain Eukaryota; kingdom Metazoa; phylum Chordata; class Actinopteri; order Cypriniformes; family Gobionidae; genus Pseudorasbora; species Pseudorasbora parva. The sequence goes on along the minus strand of NC_090192.1, from coordinate 37,044,272 downwards.
AAATCATGTTTAATCTCTCTCTCTCTCTCTCTCTCTCTCTCTCTCTCTCTCTCTCTCTCTCTCTCTCTCTCTCTCTCTCTCTCTCTCTCAGTGTGTGTGTGTGTGTGTGTCTGTTTGTAGGGGGATGGTGCCAGCTTCATTTTGATTGTGTGTGTGTGTGTGTGTGTGTGTGTGTGGAGGGGATCTCTCTCACTCTTTGTGTGTGCCACCTTGTCTCTTGATTGTCATAATTTAAACCTTCATATCAGAGGCTATCACAAATAACTATCACTTTAGTGTGAAAAATATGTAAAAACAACAAAGAAAATACTATATCTTAATTAAACACTGGCCCTCTGAATTTACAAAATTTTGAGCTGCAAAAGATGCATTTGCACATAATTGAGAGTGACCCATTATATCCTAATGCATTAAAAAAAAATCTATATTTAAATTTCATAATAGGTGTGGCTTGTGGTCATAGTGGCACCAGCTGCTGTGATACATGTGGCATATTAGAGCAATTTTCAAATATTCTCCTGTTTATAAAGTTCTATAAATTTTATGCACGCATATTACTCTTACTTGACACTGATATTAAAATCATTGTTGTGGTCTCTGTGATTTGGCTTAATTTATTTTTAAGAGAAGTGTAAGGATAAAACAACTTCAGCATTTGGACAGTATTCTGCACTCATTTTGAAATTGACATTTGATATCATCTGACATAAAATTAATGAATAAAATGTAATTGATCTCATAGATGTGAGTGTTGTGGTTCCTGGTCATAGCAGCACCAGTTGCTGCAGTTAATGAGGTGAATTCAAATGACTTTGACATAGTCCCTTTATTTATTTTTCCCCATATTAAATACCTATTGGCCTGCTGTGCACAGTTAAGCTGATGCCACCGGGGTGGCGGTGCCACCGGCTTGGGCCCGTCATCGCTGCTCGCAGCTTTAATTATTATTATTATTAGGGCCCAAGCCCTGAAAGGGCGCAGAGCCCTATTGTTCTTCTAAGGATTATTATTATTATTATTATTATTATTATTATTATTATCTTTTCGCCTTTTGGGCATTTTTGGGGCACTTAACGTGCTCAAAAACTCTTGAAACTTTGCACACGCATCGGAATGCGCGGCCAACAGGGTCTGGCAGAGGCCTTTGACCCGGGCGTGGCAGGGGGGCTCAACAGCGCCCCCTTGAAAAACAGGGTCTATATATTAAACACACTTGCACGTACATGTATGAAACTCGGTACACTAATAGATCTCATCGGGCCAAACAACTTCCGCACTCATAGTCATAAGCTTCGCCCAACAGGAAGTGAGCTATAATGGGTTGTTCGGAAAACGCATGCTCTGGAATTTGCGGTACTCCTCCTAGACGATTGACCCGATCAGCACCAAACTCGGTCAGCCTGAAGTCAAGACATTGAGGATGCCAAATTGCGAGCGACTTTCTGATATCTCGAACGGTTTGGCCGTGGCGAAGAGACAAATTTATGGCGAGAAAAGGGAAACAGGAAGTGTGTTATAACTTTTGCATACATTAATTCATTTTGATGAAACTTCAGCTGTGTGTTCGTTGTAAGAGGCCGATCACATGGATATGACTTTTGTGAGTCAAAGTTATAGCGCCACCAACTGGCAGCAGGAAGTGTGTCACTTTTGTCCAAAGTGGGGGGGTTAGTTTTATCTACATTCACCAAACTCGGAATATATATTGTACATTTCGAGCCGGACAACTTTCTAATTTACAGTCATTAGCTCTGACCAACAGGAAGTCAGATAATTTGGTTGGAAGATAACAAGAAGTGGCAAAGCGAGCTCTGAGTTTTTACCTTCTCCTCAAAAGCGATTCATTCAATCTCCTCCAAACTCGGACAACATGAAGTAAATATACAGAAGATGCTAAAATGCGAACGGTTATTTGGATATCTCAAACGGTGCTCCCGTAGCAAAAGCCTAAAAAACACAAAATATGGACACAAGTGCCTGGTTCATAAATAAGGCTATACTCCCACCTGCTGGTTATTCTCTATATCACACTGTTTTTTTTTTTTTTTTTTTTTTTCACTTATGCTCTCACTTAAATGACCAGTAGAGGGCAATATTGTATAAGTTTTCAAGCAAAAAAACCTTACCTCTGTGTGTGTGTGTGTGAATGGTTTTCTAGCCTGGTGGGGACTTAAACCTGAATGCACACAGACTCATGGGGACTTCCCAATGGGTACAAAAGCTTATAAATCAAACAGAATGAGTTACTTTGAAAAGGTGAAAATGCAGAAAGTTGTGTGATGGGTAGGTTTAGGGGTAGGAGCAGTGTAGGAGGACAGAATATATGGTTTGTACAGCATAAAAACCATTACATCTATGGTGAGTCCCCAGAAAAAGATAGTGAACCAGACATGTGTGTGTGTGTGTGTGTGTGTTTGTGTGTGTGTGTGTGAGGGGCAGGGGCAGGGGCAGGGGTGGGGGGTGAAGGGGGGTGTTGTGGATGGGGGGATGGGCTGAGCTGATTTGAGTTGCCTGCAGCATACTTCAGCATTACTACTGTGTGTGTGTGTGTGTGTGTGTGTGTGTGTGTGTGTGTGTGTGTGTGTGTGTGTGTGTGTGTGTGTGTGTGTGTGTGTGTGTGTGTGTGTGTGTGTGTGTGTGTGTGTTCTTTTTTCTAGCCTGGTGGGGACTTCAACCTGAATGCACACAAACTCATAGGGACACGTGTCACTGATTTCTACAGTGTGTGTGTGTGTGTGTGTGTGTGTGTGTGTGTGTGTGTGTGTGTGTGTGTGTGTGTGTGTGTGTGCGCGCGCGCGCGTGTGTTCTTTTTTCTAGCCTGGTGGGGACTTCAACCTGAATGCTCACAGACTCATGGGGACACGTGTCACTGATTTCTACAGTGTGTGTGTGTGTGTGTGTGTGTGTGTGCGTGCGTGTGTTCTTTTTTCTAGCCTGGTGGGGACTTCAACCTGAATGCACACAGACTCATGGGGACACGTGTCACTGATTTCTACAGTGTGTGTGTGTGAGCCACTCTTCTGTCTAAAATGATTACCTCTCAATGCTGTGCTTTGGCCTGCATTAAAGGATAAAACATTTTATTCTGGGTTTGAATAAAAAAAATTAATGTATAAAACCAGTTTATTTGTAGGGCATTGACAATATTGTTTTATATAATTAGTTAAATAATTGTGTTAATACAAATAATTATTAATAAAAAATATAAATATAAAAAAAATTACTAACAAAAGAAAAAAACACATTTAATTGTCTTTTAAAAAAAAAAAGTAGTGTGTGTAACTTAAAAAATGAGAAGATTAATGCCTTATGTTTAAATATAAATATAGAATAACTAAATATAGAATAACCAGAAGGTGGGAGTGTAGCCTTATTTAGTAACCAGGTTGGATATGTCCTAGGGAACACTGTTTTGAAGATAAAACTATTGTTGTTATTGCAAAACAGTGTTTTCAGACAGTGAAATAAAAACAATGTTCGCTCACTGTTTAGATTTTGTGTCTGTCATTCCCCTTCCCCCTCCCTCTCTCTCTCAGGATCACTCTGTGTGTGTGTGTGTGTGTGTGTGTGTGTGTGTGTGTGTGTGTGTGTGTGTGTGTGTGTGTGTGTGTGTGTGTGTGTGTGTGTGTGTATGTGTGTGTGTGTGTGTGTGGAGGGGGTCTCTCTCACTCTGTGTGTGTGTGTGTGTGTGTGTGTGTGTGTGTGTGTGTGTGTGTGTGTGTGTGTGTGTGTGTGTGTGGAGGGGGTCTCTCTCACTCTGTGTGTGTGTGTGTGTGTGTGTGTGTGTGTGTGGAGGGGGTCTCTCTCACTCTGTGTGTGTGTGTGTGTGTGTGTGTGTGTGTGTGTGTGTGTGTGTGTGTGTGTGTGTGTGTGTGTGTGTGTGTGTGAATGTGTGTGTGGAGGGGGTCTCTCTCACTCTGTCTGTGTCGCCTTGTCTCTTGTTTTTTCCTAATTTAACCCTTTCATATCATAATTGCTATCAGCAATATCTATCACTTTATTGTGAAAAATAAGTTAAAAAAAGTATTATATATATAATACTGGTCTTCTGAACTTACAATATTTTGAGCTGCAAAAAATACATTTGCACATTATTGAAAGTGATATCCTAATACTTTTAATTGTTTTCTATAACATGGGCTTTAAAGATGGTCATGTGCTGTGTTTGCAAAGATCACGTATGACACCTCTTTAAACTAACTATTTATTGATAGAATTCAAATGGATAAAAAAATTAAATTTCGCATGAATTTATAAAAGTGGCTGTTTATAATAAACTTCCATAAATTATATGCACGCTTATTACTCTTATCTGACACTGATATTAAAATCATTGTTGCGGTTTCTGTGATTTGGCTTAATTTATTTATTTATTTATATTAAAAAAAAAAATATTGAATGCCACACATATTGAAATAAAAACAAGCATGCTTTTGCAGCATAAGACTGGTGAACAATCACAAGCTACGGTAGGTCAAAAACACACGAAGAGAAGTGCTGCAGTTAATGAGGTGAATTCAAATGACTTTGACATAGTCCCTTTATTTATTTATTTCCATATTAAATGCCTATTGGCCTGCTGTGCACAGTTAAGCTGATGCCACCGGGGTGGCGGTGCCCCCGGCTTGGGCCCGTCATCGCTGCTCGCAGCTTTAATTATTATTATTATTATTATTATTATTATTATCTTTTCGCCTTTTGGGCATTTTTGGGGCACTTAACGTGCTCGAAAACTCTTGAAACTTTGCACACACATCGGAATGCGCGGCCAACAGGGTCTGGTAGAGGCCTTTGCCCCGGGCGTGGCAGGGGGGCTCAACAGCGCCCCCTTGAAAAACAGGGTCTATATATTAAACACACTTGCACGTACATGTATGAAACTCGGTACACTTATAGATCTCATCGGGCCAAACAACTTCCGCACTCATAGTCATAAGCTTCGCCCAACAGGAAGTGAGCTATAATGGGTTGTTCGGAAAACGCATGCTCTGGAATTTGCGGTACTCCTCCTAGACGATTCATCCGATCAGCACCAAACTCGGTCAGCCTGAAGTCAAGACACTGAGGATGCTAAATTGCAAGCAACTTTTTGATATCTCAAACGGTTTGGCCGTGGCGAAGAGACAAATTTATGGCGAGAAAAGGGAAACAGGAAGTGTGTTATAACTTTTGCGTACATTAATTCATTTTGATGAAACTTCAGCTGTGTGTTCGTTGTAAGAGGCCGATCACATGGATATGACTTTTGTGAGTCAAAGTTATAGCGCCACCAACTGGCAGCAGGAAGTGTGTCACTTTTGTCCAAAGTGGGGGGGTTAGTTTTATCTACATTCACCAAACTCGGTATATATATTGTACATTTCGAGCCGGACAACTTTCTAATTTACAGTCATTAGCTCTGACCAACAGGAAGTCAGATAATTTGGTTGGAAGATAACAAGAAGTGGCAAAGCGAGCTCTGAGTTTTTACCTTCTCCTCAAAAGCGATTCATTCAATCTCCTCCAAACTCGGACAACATAAAGTAAATATACAGAAGATGCTAAAATGCGAACGGTTATTGGATATCTCAAACGGTGTTCCCGTAGCAAAAGCCTAAAAAACACAAAATAAGAACACAAGTGCCTGGTTCATAAATAAGGCTATACTCCCACCTGCTGGTTATTCTCTATATCACACTGTTTTTTTTGTTGTTTTTTTTCAACACTTATGCTCTCACTTAAATGACCAGTAGAGGGCAATATTGTATAAGTTTTCAAGCAAAAAAACATTACCTCTGTGTGTGTGTGTGAATGGTTTTCTAGCCTGGTGGGGACTTAAACCTGAATGCACACAGACTCATGGGGACTTCCCAATGGGTACAAAAGCTTATAAATCAAACAGAATGAGTTACTTTGAAAAGGTGAAAATGCAGAAAGTTGTGTGATGGGAAGGTTTTGGGGTAGGAGCAGTGTATGAGGACAGAATATATGGTTTGTACAGCATAAAAACCATTACATCTATGGTGAGTCCCCAGAAAAAGATAGTGAACCAGACATGAGTGTGTGTGTGTGTGTGTGTGTGTGTGTGTGAGGGGCAGGAGCAGGGGTGGGGGGGGGGGGGGGGGGGGGGTTGTTGTGGATGGGGGGATGGGCTGAGCTGATTTGAGTTGCCTGCAGCATACTTCAGCATTACTACTGTGTGTGTGTGTGTGTGTGTGTGTGTGTGTGTGTGTGTGTGTGTGTGTGTGTGTGTTGTTCTAGCCTGGTGGGGACTTCAACCTGAATGCACACAGACTCATGGGGACACATGTCACTGTAGGGGCCTAAATTGAGGTCCCAATGGGTACAAAAGCTTATAAATCATACAGAATGAGTTCTTTTGAAAATGTAAAAATGCAGAAAGTTTTGTGAAATGGGTAGGTTTAGGGGTAGGAGCAGTGTAGGAGGACAGAATATATGGTTTGTAAAGCATAAAAACCATTACGTCTATGAGTCCCCAGAAAGATAGTGAACCAGACATGTGTGTGTGTGTGTGTGTGTGTGTGTGTGTGTGTGTGTGTGTGTGTGTGTGTGTGTGTGTGTGTGTGTGTGTGCGTGTGCGTGTGCGCTAAATAGATTACCTCTCAATGCTGTGCTTTGGCCTGCATTAAAGGATAAAACATATTATTCTGGGTTTGAATAAAAAAATAAATGTATAAAACCAGTTTATTTGTAGGGCATTGACAATATTGTTTTATATAATTAGTTAAATAATTGTGTTAATACAAATAATTATTAATAAAACATATAAATATTTAAAAAAAATTACTAACAAAGGAAAAAACACATTTAATTGTCTTTTTCAACAAAAAGTAATTGGTGTGTGTAACTTAAAAATGAGAAGATTAATGTGTAAGGACAAAAATGATAACCAATGAGCTACCGGTATATAGAATAACCAGAAGTTGGAAGTGTAGCCTTATTTAGTAACCAGGTTGGACATGTCCTAGGGAACACTGTTTTGAAGATAAAACTATTGTTGTTATTGCAAAACAGTGTTTTCAGACAGTGAAATAAAAACAATGATCTCTCACTGTTTAGATTTTGTGTCTGTCATTCCCCCTCCCCCCTCCCTCTCCCTCTCTTAGGATCACTATGTGTGTGTGTGTGTGTGTGTGTGTGTGTGTGTGTGTGTGTGGAGGGGGTCTCTCTCACTCTGTGTGTGTGTCACCTTTTCTCTTGTGTTTTCATAATTTAACCCTTTCATATCATAGGCTATCACAAATATCTATCACTTTATTGTGAAAAATAAGTAAAAAACAAAAACATATATTATATCTTTAATTAAATACTGGTCTTCTGAACTTACAAAATTTTGAGCTGAAAAAAATATATTTGCACATAATTGAAAGTGATGTCCTAATACTTTTAATTGTTTTCTATAACATGGGCTTTAAAGAAGGTCATGTGCTGTGTTTGCAAAGATCACGTATGACACCTCTTTAAACTAATTATTTATTGATAGAATTCAAATGGATAAAAAAAGTTAATTTCACATGATCTTATTAAAGTGCCTGTTTATAATAAACTTCCATAAATTATATGCACGCATATTACTCTTACCTGACACTGATATTAAAATAATTGTTGCGGTCTCTGTGATTTGGCTTAATTTAATTTTTAAGAGAAGTGTAAGGATAATACAACTTCAGCATTTGGACGGTATTCTGCACTCATTTGAAATTGACATTTGACATCATCTGACATAAAATTAATGAATAAAATGTAATTGATCTCATAGATGTGACTTGTGGTTCCTGGTCATAGCAGCACCAGTTGCTGCAGTTAATGAGGTGAATTCAAATGACTTTGACATAGTCCCTTTATTTATTTTTTCCCATATTAAATGCCTATTGGCCTGCTGTGCACAGGTAAGCTGATGCCACCGGGGTGGCGGTGCCACCGGCTTGGGCCCGTCATCGCTGCTCGCAGCTTTAATTATTATTATTATTATTATCTTTTCGCC